>NC_057807.1:276999496-277136777 GCF_018294505.1 Triticum aestivum
CCCCTCTCCCCCTCGCATTCAGATTCAGTCACGATAATAGGTTCCAGAACTAAAAACTTGATGAGCTCGATGATTTGGATGCTGTTATATATGATTATAGTCTTTCACAGATCAATATACTGTTGATATATTATATATATTGCAGTTAAATTTCGATTTTAGCAGTCATCAATTAATTTACAGTACGTAGCAGTCTGCAATGAATGTGTCTAAGTTTCTGCAGACATGCCCTTTCTGCTGGTAGTGGTACCCATCATTTTTTTGCAATGATAGTTAAACTCCAAATCGATGCTTGAGGGCAGCAGACGATAATCTCTCTATGTTTTCTAAGCAATGTATTCAAGAATTAAGTGCGCCGGGGGCATTTTTACCTTTCTTAGTACTGAAGATCTCTGGTTGGGTTTATAAGTGAAGCAAGTTTTGTAAGGCATTTTCAGTACTGAAGATCTCGAGAGCTGCCGGCTAGAGTACACACACTACAGTTGTAGGTGTTTGAGAGAGACCCTTTCTTTTGCTTTTCTTTGTTTTTGTGAATTGTGCATATTCAGTTGTTTTCTTTTTTGTCCCCGATAAATTCAGTCATGTCCTTGTGGTTAACAGCATCCAAATCATCGAGCTCATCAAGTTTTTAGTTCTGGAACCTATAACGTGGGCCGAATTAACTTTGGATTTTCTGCATTTAACTAAAAAACCCATAAAGAGTATAGTTCATTATTGAATAAAATGAAATGGCAGTTTATTTAGAAATTTGGAGCAGTTGTTCTATGGTTTTTTAGCACAAAAAGTCTGATTATATAAGCAAAAACAATTGTTAGCTTTTAGATGTTGTGGTGGTTCACTTGGGGGTATGTGTAGCAGTTAGCAAAAACAGAGGACTAAAGTGCTCTGTTTTGGCAAACCAGTGCATGCATGCCTTTTTTTCTTCTTCATTTTTTTTCACTGACGACGAATGCTGGCAACTCGACAGCAGCTAGCTAGCAGGTGTTCCTTTACAAGCATAGTAGAGCATAGTATGGATTCTAATGTTCAACTCTGACTAAACAAGTTCTGCAAACGGTCTTTTACTGCACTTGACTGAAGAAGTAGGTGTCTGCTATATCCTGCACTTGAGGTGAGTTGTGTTCTCAGGTTTACATTGCAATGGGCACTCTTCTTGTAAACACAAATTCAGATTTATATACTATATGCTGGCATGACTGTTTTTATTAGGCAGGACAGTGCAGTAGTTGATGTATCTTGGGTTGATTATAAAGTTGCTTGGGTTTAATATTACCCAGCATGATGATGTATCAATGTAGCGTTAGCATATGATCCAAGTGCTAGTACTGCTAGTAAATAGCTAATACAGTTAATGAAGAAGAAAAAAAAACTGCTAGTACAGTTAATGAAGAAGAAAAATATGTGTTCTGAAACACTGAGAGCAGAAACACTTACTACATACATATGCTCAAGAAACACTTACTAACCAGAAAAGGTTTTGACTTGAAATGTTAATAGCACAGAGAGCACCACAAGTTAAACACCTCAATCTGTTAGTATTTGTCTGCATTTTCTCACATTCTTCTTGTATCTGATCCAGTATTGCTTGTAGTGGTTTGTCCAAAATGTTGAATGATACTGCTTGGAGATGCATATATTGTTTCACCTCTTCACATGCCAATGTATTTTCTATGTTGTGATGGAGGCCTTTTTTGCCTTGTCCACCCGAGAGGCCCTTTGAGTTTGCTGGAATGTTGATTAACTTCCGTTCCAGCAAATTCGGGTACTCCATATGTCCTATTTTCAGCAAAGGTCATGCTGAAATTTTCCGTGAATTTTAGCATGGCTTTGCTAAAAATAGGACATATGGGGTACTTGTGACTAATGATGAAAGCTTAGGCTTTTAGGGTGCCTCGGCGTCGAAAAACCCTCAATGATAAAAGCTTAGCTTTTAGGATGCCTCGGTGTCGACAAACCCTAAATGATGAGACCATGATCTTGTTCCTTGACAATAACCAACTTTTTGACCAAACTTTGTTCCTATTTAGAGAGAAACATGGCCAACAACGATGAGGCCAGGGGTTCGGGCGGCAAGGCATTCTGGGAGCTGTCCCAGGAGATGGAGGAACAACCTCACTTGTATGAGGACGCCACCTTCCCCACCGATCCTGAGACCACTGATGGTACCGCCGAGGATGACCCCACTGATGCCACCACTGATGGTGCCGCCGAGGATGCCACCACTGATGATGGCGGCGCATGCACAGATGGCAGCCAACTAAAGAGGCAACGGAAGGACCGGCGCCCGATCGTGCTCCTCACCCTCAAGGAGGAAGTTACTGAAGTGGACTCCGACGGGAATCCAACGGCGCCCGAACGAATAGTCAAGGGGTACTCGCTTCAGCTCGGGTGCATTCTCCGAAGCACCATCTCGATCAACACCGAGAACCTGAGGCATCCTGACCGAGGGAATTTGCGCAACCTCCTCTTCACGAAGCTGCACGAACGATACAAGTACCCCGCTGAATTTAAAAACACAAGCCTCAAAGGGAATAAAGTGAACAATGCTGCCCTCACGAAGATGAGCAAGGCCCTGTCTACTTGGAAAAGCAATGTGAAGAGAATGATCGAGAAAGATGAGAGTTATGAGAAGATCAAGGAGAAAAATCCTTCGATCACCGAAGATGACTACAACGACTTCAAGATAAATTGCTCGAGCACCGCAATCTCCCAATCAAGTTAGTGGGGGAAAGAAATGCGGGAGCTGAACATAGGGGAACACACACTCGGTCCCGGCAGTTACAGAGTGGCGGAGCCTATATGGGACGAGGAGGCGGACCGTGCCGAGCAAGGCCTACCGCCCCTCTTCGATAAATACGGTGACAAGCAGACCAGGAACTTTGTCAGGGCCCGGTACAAGAAGGACCCGAAAACAAAGGAGCTTACCACGGATCCGAAGACCAGGGCGCTTGAGCTTGTTCTGGTAAGGAATACACCCCCGCGTAATTAGCTCCATATGGTTGCATTCTAATTAATGAAGCCAAATTTCTAAATGGTTCACATTCCTTCCGCAGGCGACTGAAAGCAATAGCGCGGGGTCGACTAAGAGCAACCCTTGGGACACCACTCTAAATAGGGCGTTGAATGTAATGAAGAACAAGGATAAGCTCAGTAAGCCGACGTCATCTGGTCGTGTGGCCGGCAAAGGCTTGTTGACAAAATGGTCGTCATACTATAACAATGGTGGGCGAAAGGAGAAAAAGACCAGCTCGGAAAGCCAGGCGCGCGAGGTTCAAGAACTCAAGGCACAGGTGGCGCGGATTCCGGAGATTGTCCAAGAGCAAGTGTAACAACAACTCGGAGTGACGATCACCGCCATTGTGCCTACCTTGATCGAGGGGTTGAGTGCGTGGATTGCGGGCAACCAACAGGGGCCGCCCCCGATTCCTAGCTTCACGACCAGCAACTCGCAGAATGCGATGGCGGGGCCATTGGTGCCTCCGGCGGAGGCGGCATTGGTGTCTCCGACGCCGGCACGGGAGCTTAATGCACCCGGGTGTACGCCGGCCGGCACCTCTGCAGCAAGCGGCCCCTCCGTCAACTGCACGCCCGCCGTTGGTGGTGCCTCGACATTAGCCGAGCTCGACGCCATCATCACGGTAACTAATTAAGCCTCTCTCGGCCGAGGACTTCATATCCTTGCCTTTGACTGGGCATCCCTGACGCCCTACCTGTTTTCGCAGGGCACCGCCGACGTTCCGTGCACTCTCCTGCACTTTGTGAACAACGAGTTGGTCGATGTCGCCAAGGGCAAAATCGTTCAACCGGGCTACCCCTTGTTCCACGGTACCCAGATGCCACCCAACTTGTTTAGGGTTCAACTGGTTCGGGTGCTGCCAAGCTGCGACGAGTTGTTACCTCCGATTCGACCCGTCGGGGCCGACGATGATGACGTGATGACCCTCAGCGCCTGCCTGAGCTAGCCCCTGCTTTGGCCGAAGAGCCAGATTCGTTTGGGGGCGGGGGTCACCACCCCAAAGACAACACCGCCAGTCGTGCCGGCACCAAGTCGGCCCCATGGCAAGACCACCACAACGGTGCCGGACATCCCTATGCCACTGGATCCAAACATGCATATGGCACAGGATCAGAACGACGACGACGGCGATACATTTGGCAACATCGATCAGTACTTTGCCGATCATGGGTACGATGGTGACTTCATGGGGCCTCCTTCTCAAGAACCCAACCCAACAAAAGAAGTGTGCGATCTAGCTGGTACCGTAGAGAAGCCAAGTTGCAACAGGCGCCGTCTGCCGTTCAGCTCTCAGGAGACGCCTCCAGCTGCCGACTTCACCGAGCCTCAGATAGGCGAGGTGCGAAATATTATCAGCCCCAACACACTCAAGAAGGCGGTCTGTGAGCAGAACTCGGTCCCATTACAGGAGAAGAAGAAGGCACGCAAAAGAAAGACTAAGAAGGGTGCGAGCCAGCCGGCACCGAGTACGATCCGTGCTCAGGACGGGCCACCTTCACCTAAGGATATCTCGAGGAGGGTGCATGTGGCGGGTAAGGCGATGCTACTGACAAATATGCTCAATGCTGCAATGGTGCTATGCGGAGTCTGCATGACAGTGTTCTTTCTTTGGAGAAGCGGCATCTCAGAGAGAAGGATGTGGCATACCCGGTTTTTGTGGCCAAGGTGCCAGAGGGCAAGGGCTTTGTGGATAACTCCATCGGGCGTACGATCATCCTGCGGTTTGATGACATCCACGCTATGTTGAACCTTCATCCGCTGCACTACACCTTCGTTCGGCTATTTTCGTTGAGTATGGAGATGCGGATCATTCGCGACAAGACCCCGGACATCGTGATAGTCGACCCTTCTACATGCGTGCCAAGATATTGGGCAACACTGGGGACCGGCAAGTCGCGAGTTCTTACCTCGAAGGCATCATTCTGGCAAAGCAAGATAAGGATAACTTCCTCGTGCCTTACTTTCCCGAGTAAGTCCTCCCCTCAACCGGCCCGTAACATATGAATTCTTAGATTTCGATCGTTTTTCTTTTAACATTCCGTGTTTTCTGAAGTGACACACATTGCACGCTCATCCTCCTAAGCCCCAAATATTCCATGGCCACGTATTTCGACCCGGACCGTCAGTCGAACGTAGACTACACAAATGTCAAGAAGGTTCTTGATGATGTTCTCCCCGGCTACGCCAAATCTGGAGGCACCTTCACCAAGCCTATTCGTAAGTACGGCAAGCACGTGTTCTCCCACAATACGATGTTCTGCTGCGTCAAGCAGCTGCCTGGCAGTCAGAAGGGTGCCTACTACGCCATCCATCACATGCGGGCGATCGTACGGGACCATCATCAACTTCTGCTACCGAGCAAACTCAAAGATTGGGCAAAGAGCGTGTCGGCAATCCAGGACGCGGACATCAGACAAGAATTCTTTCGCATCCAGTCGGAGTTTGCGGAAATTATCCATCAAGATGTCCTTCGTACCTCGGGGCAGTTCTACCTCAGAAATCAACCGTCCAACAGTGACATCGACACAATGCTACAAATGCAGGCTGACAACGACCATTATTTCATGACTCCCACGATAGACGGCGGCTTCATCCACGCTTCGGTCCCTTGAGTCGAGTCGAAAGCAGTGATGCTGTGTCTAGTTCTGAAACATTGATTGGCTCATGTTGTAATTAAACTTTAATGAACTTGTAGTATGTCTCTTTGGTTTCGAGAGTCGTTCAACTTAGATGTAATCAATGCTATTAAAGTCTGTTGCATACTTATATATTGCATATGTATTGTCTGTGAATTGGTACTAACGTTTCGTTTGGCTAGTGCATAGCGATTCCGTCGTATGTCGTGTACAAGGGTAAGGTTCCCGGAGTCTACGACGACTGGGAGGAGTGTCGGAGAAAGGTTCACCGATTCAGCGGTAACAGTTACAAAGGGTACACCACTAGGGCCGAGGCCGAATCTAGATACGCCCGCTATCTAGCGGGAGAGGGGAGGGAGCGTTGGAGGAACCGGATGAAGACAAGTTTCATCATGATGATGCTCATCGTGATGACCGCAGTTCTCTTCTATGTGATGGTAGTTTAGATGATCGATATCGACTTGTAATGTGAAGACAAACTCACTACTCGCGGTCTCGAGACTTGTAATATAATGTTCTATCTTTGTTCGGTCTTTTCAATTCGGAGACTAATATGATGAATTGTATTCGGAGACTAATATGATGAATTGTATTCAAAGACTAATCTTCTATTGTATTCGATGAATCTGTTGTTGATGTGTGCTGTCTATATTTTGTCCAATTATACATTTTGTAACCTGTGCAAAAAACAGAAAATAAAAAAATAAAAAAACCTAATATTCATACTAATGGCGCATCACATCACAGTGCGCCATTAGTATGCCAAAGGATACTAATGGCGCATCATTAAACAGTGCGCCATTAGTATGCCGAAGTTACTAATGGCGCATCTTGTTGTTGTGCGCCATTAGTATGCCAAAGCACCTGGGTATACATGGCCCCCTGGGAGGCATACTAATGGCACGCTGCTGTATATACTAATGGCGCATCTGAGGTCCGCCATTAGTATACCAGATACTAATGGCGCACCAGTGGTGCGCCATTAGTAAAATATACTAATGGCGTGGCACTAATGGTGCACCACTAATGCGCCATTAATGGCCAAATTAGGTGCGCCATTAGTAGGCCTTTTCCTAGTAGAGCGATGAACACGACCACGCATTCAGTTCCGACCCAGCCGGTTGGCTCCCCATGAACACGACGACGACACTGTTTCTCCGTTCCAACCCAGCCATGTACGTATGCGATAGGCGTTAGAGACCCTGCCCGTATGTACGTACGTGGCCGTATTTTCTTTCTTGCACCCTCGCCGCTGTACGTACGTGTACATGCTATGCACGCGCCTCTACTATGACACGTGCGCGCCTCTACATCCACCAGTATATATGTACGTATACGTTCGCGACCAGAATGACAACGCTACTTACGCTTCGACCAGGTGGGTTCTGACTGTCAGGCACTTCCTTGCGTGCAAAGATGTAGCTGGTGGGTCCCAGCAGTCAAGGGGGCAAATCATTTTTTTCATGAAATACGGTGGCCCGTCCGATGGGTCCCTGCTATCAGGTGGAGGAATCATTATTTTGCGTGTAATAAGGAGGCACTTCCTTGCAGCGGCCGTGGACCCAGCTGTCAGCCTCTCCACGTACATTCCACGTCCGATGGAAGTCGTTCCCCACGTTGACCACGCCGCACCGAGAGCACCACGGCGGTGGACGACGGCGAGGCCTAGGAAGGGGACGACTCAGAGCCGGGGAAGACGCAGCAGTGGATGCCCATGCAAAGAGGAGTACGAGGATTCACTGGTTCGGTTGCGGTGTGAGGCTGCTGTCGCTGCAGAATAACAGGGGGTGTGGGTGAGTAGAGGGATGGCCTGGACAGCGGTGGGAGTAGTAGGGGGCGGTGAGGCCTCCGCGGCATCACAGCTGGCCACGGGAGGCAGGAGCACGCTGCACTGGTTTTGGCGGCTGGAGCAAGAAGACCAGAGGTTGAAGAAGCACTACGGCCGTTGGATGAACATCGTATAGTAACAGGAGCTAGAATCTTTCATATTGACTAAGTTGACAAAGCCCTCCGTCCCCGTCAACTTGGTAGGCCCACAAGTCAGCCTCCCACTATGCTGGGTTCTAGCTGGCAGGGGGAGTATTCATTTTTTGTGCGTAATAAGGAGGCACTTCCTTGCGTGCGAAGATAGCTGGTGGGTCCAACATGTCAGCTGGGGGCACGTTTTTTTCGTGAAATACAGAGGCCCTTCCGGTGGGTCCCAGATGTCAGGTGGAGGAATAATTATTTTGCGCGTAATAAGGAGGCACTTCCTTGCTGCGGCCGTGGACCCAGCTGTTAGCCTCTCCATGTATAGTCCACGTCCGATGGAAGCCGTTCCTTGACCACGTTGACCATGCCACGCCGAGAGCACTAGGGCGGTGGACGAGGGCGAGGCCTTGGAAGGGAACGACACGGAGGCAGGGAAGACTCGGAAGTTGTTTCCCACGCGGAGGGGAGTACGACTGTACGAGGGTTTACTGGTTCGTCTGCCCTCGCTGGAGAATAATAGCAGGTGTGGCCGTGTGGGTGAGTAGAGGGATGGCTAGGCCAGCGATGGGAGTACGGTGGGCCGTGAGGCCTGCACGGCAGCACAGCCGGCCGCGGGGAGGAGGGAGCAGGCAATCCCGCCGGCGCTTGTTTGAGCGGCTGGAGCAGGAAGAGCAGAGATTGAAGAAGCACGACGGTCGTTGGATGGACATCGTACGGTCACTGGAGCTTTCATATTGACTAAGTGGACAAAGCCCTCTGTCCCCGTCAACTTAGTAGGCCCACAAGTCAGCCTCCCACCATGGTGGGTCACAGCTAGCAGGGGGAGTATTCATTTTTCTGTGCATAATAAGGAGGCACTTCCGGTGGGTCCGAGCTGACAGCGGGGGGAATGTTTTTTCACGAAATACGGTGGTCCATCTGGTGGGTCCCAGCAGTCAGGGGCAAACATTTTTTTTTGCGAAATACGGTGGCCCGTACGGTGGGTCACAACAGTCAGGGGGGAAACATTTTTTCCACAAAATACTGGTGGCCCGTCCGGTGGGTCCCCGCTGTCGGGTGGAGGAATAATTATTTTGCGCGTAATAAGGAGGCACTTCCTTGCTGCGGCCGTGGACCCAGCTGTCAGCCTCTCCACGTACAGTCCACGTCCGATGGAAGCCGTTCCTTGACCACGTTGACCACGCCGCACCGAGAGCACCAGGGCGGTGGACGACGGCGAGACCTAGGAAGGGGACGACGCGGAGCCGGGGAAGACGCGGCACTGGATGCCCATGCGGAGAGGAGTACGAGGGTTCACTGGTTCGGCTGCGGTGTGAGGCTGCCATCGCCGCAGAATAACAAGGGGGAGTGGGTGAGTGGAGGGATGGCCTGGCCAGCAGTGGGAGTAGTATGGCCGGCGCTGCTTTGGGCGGCTGGGGCAAGAAGACCAGAGATTGAAGAAGCACTACGGCCGTTGGATGGACATCGTTGACCACGCCACGCCGAGAGCACCAGGGCGGTGGACGATGGCGAGGCCTACAAAGGGATCGATAGGGAGCTGGCGAAGACACGACAGTGGCTGCCCACGCGGTGGAGAGTATGAGGGTTGACTGGTTCGGTTGCCGTCGCCGGAAAATAACAGGAGGTGTGGGTGAGTAGAGGGATAGACAGGCCAGGGATGCGAGTATGATGGGGCCGTGAGGCCTGCCCGGCAGCACTGCCGGCCACGGGAGGCGGGAGCAGGCGGTTCCGACGGCGCTGGTTTGGGCGGCTGGGGCAGGAAGATCAGAGACTGAAGAAGCACGATTGCCGTTAGATTGACATCTAACGGTCTGAAGCTGGTAGAGTCGATTGTTGACTAAGTTACTTTTTTAAGAAACCTTGTGTATGCATGAACTTAGTAGGCCCACAAGTCAGCCTCCAAATCTGTGGCAGACAACATAAAGCCCATTTGCTATTTTTTACAATTTGCAGCCCATTTGCTATTTTTTATAATTTGCAGCCCATTTGCTAATTCTTAAGTAATTTATTACAGCCCATTTTCTGCCCAGGACCACGGTCAAAAAGTTCAACCTTATTTTGCATATTTCGGTGGAGTCCAAACTGTTGTAAGCCCGAAATGATAAACATTTTTTAAGAACTTGTTGATTTGCCAAAAAAATCGTTTTGTTTTTGTAAGCAAATAAGACGTGGGACAATTGAGTTGGTTTAAGGGAAAATCAATGGTAAAAAAATCAGCGCCGGGTGGGAAAAAACAAAAATAAGGATGTAAATATGATAAGGGAATTTTATGTGTTTTCAATATAATGATACGTATATATGAACTAGTAAAACTATAGGTAGAGATTAGAAAACGGATGTAGGACATGCGTTTCAAGAGGAAAATAGAACTGGGCTGTGTGTTTTATTCAGTAACAAAATTGCCTGCGGATGTTGTAAGACAAAATATAACTAAAGCTGGCGGGCCAAAGGCCAGTAGATACCTGCTGGATCTTTGTGCCCCGTTGTCGTCATGGGCTGGGCCTGTTAAAAACAAAACCAACCCTGGTCAGTTTACAACCCAGTTGAAACTTGCTCGACCTATAAAAACAATATACGTGCTCAATAAACGAGAGAATTCTGCAAGCACAGACTGATAACTGTGGCGCAACACGGATATTGTTTTTTTATCGTGATAATAAGTGTTTCAAAAAAACTGCAGAACTGGGAATTCGAATGGCGGGTGCTTATGCTTCAGCTTTATCTCAGGTGCTTGAGAATTCGTTTTGAAACAAATGATTCAGCTTTATATCCACGTCGACCCTCGAATGATGGTTGGAAGCAAATGCAAGTTCATACCAAAAGATCGTTAACAACAATACCAACTTGCGGACGACAAGGTAGTACAACTACCAATACCAAACTACTCCTGGGCTCCTGGCCCTAGTGTTCGTCTGGTAGAAAATCTTGCAGAGGACCAGCTCCCGCTCCTTCTCTTGCTCCAGGTCCCCGATGTGGTACTGGTGCATCACCCAGTTGGTCCTTTGCTGGTCGAAGTTATTGTTGGTGTGCAGCACCAGAACCTTTTTTGCTGCCTGTCTGCCGGCCGTTGACCATCACAGGCAAGGTATTGCCGGTCTTGTGCCACATCGCGTGCGTGCCACACTCTGACTGTATCTTGCGACGCGTCCACGTGCCCCTTTTGAACGCCCTGGAATTGCACTGGAAGAAATGCTTCCTTAGGCCACTCAGTGTGATACCTGCAGTATTGTGGAATACAGGTTTTAGTGTACCTAGTTGGCATTTTCATAACATCTTTGACATGTTGCAGTCACTTGTTTCACTTTTTATTAACTGTCAAATTGTAATTGTTTCACCAGGTCTGCATCTAAAAAGAAAAATAGAGCTATAAACAAAGGAATATGTTTGTGCAAGTAGACGGCTGATCGGTGTCTTACATGGAAGTTTCTCAGGTTGGGTGTAGCATATGCCGTGCTCGCTGTCGATGGTTGGTATGAACAAATCGATGAGAGACTGAAATCTCGCGCTGTCAACACTCACTTTGGCCTCAAGGTGCTCGATCAGCTCCTGATCCATGGGATCGAACTTGACGCCAGCCGGCAGCACCGGCCAATCCTTCTTCGACTTGCATCGGTAATTCCAGTTATATGGTACTCAATGTATGACCAATCAAATGTTTTAAGTGAATGATGAAAGATTTCGACAGAGTAAAAACTTGCGCTTCTTCGACAGTTGTATGATAGTAATTGCCATGCCGTTTTGCAAGGGCGCTTGTAAAAACTCTAAACTCTATTCTCCTCTTATTTAATGGATGAGGCAAATCTTTTGCCTCTGTTTTGAAAAAAAAAGATTTCGACAGATAAGTGGTACTCCAAATCTGAAGTCCGGAATACCCGAACACGCCGCCGGGATTCTTGTGTCACCTCACGCGCAGCATGTTGTCACGTCAATTCAATATGTGGACATGATGAATAATTTGACCGACGTATACAAGTACTGCTACTATACTACTTACTAGTTGTATTTAGTGTCACAATTTATACATGGGTTTAACTAATAAGTACGCACTTTAAGCCTAACTGATATATATGTATAGATATGGCTTCTGCACAGCATCTCCATCATCATTATCAGTACATCCTACGCAGGTGAGTTAGGATGCACTTGATCCCAGGAAGGTATCTATACTTCAACCAGAGGAGTGCTTCAAACTAACAACAGTACATAATATCCAACAAAAGAGGGTCGTGCTACAGCAGCAGAATACATGGCTCAGTCTATATCAGCACGAATCAAGTTGTGCATATTTGTTGTTGGCATGAACCACATCGCCGCATGTCGGGTTTGCAGAAGCCATCCATCGCATGGAAGCTTGATGCCTTTCACACACTGAAGATTACCTGGCAACAAGCTGTGTCGACGAATCTCTGGATATGGTGATTCATGAAACCCATGGTATGATGTGTAAACACAGCCCCCCTCGTGAATGGAAGTTGCATAGCACAATAATCATCGCCGGTGATATGATCGATGATTGGTTGGATGATCGGATAATTGAGCTTGAGGAACAAGGAGTGGTTGCCGAGGCTGTAAACCCGCCTCCAGTTGAATACGCCAGGCCCAATGGAGCAGGGATCTTTCTCAAACACGAAGCAGCCATAGCCATCAATGTCACGAACGCCCCACACATTGTACTGCATGTGGTTTGATGTAATGGTTTGGTCAATTTGGTATGTGCGAATGAGCATCAAATGACCGCCGTCAGCTGAACGAGCGATAAACCAGCACCCATCGGCTGGTATGATTCCAGGTCCTGGAATCATGAAGGCCTTTGCATCTACTGCAACAATTCAAATTGGAGACCAAAAGGACAAAAATAGACAATCATGTTCAGAGTATGTGTGGAATTAAGATTATTATAACAGTGACACATATCATAGACAGAGAATTGCAATGCCGTGGTCATAATCATACCCCAAGTTAAAAAAATAAGCCAATGGCTTTCATATTCTAGCAACATGCCATGGTTCAAACATCATGTAACAATGAGAGGAAAACAATTATGACAGTGCCTACTCATATTCTACCATAGCACTTACTACTACTATTCTCATATCAACTCTAAGCAATAACATGCGTTGTTATAAAAATCTAGTAAATGAGAGTAACATATAGCAATCATGATGTTATGCTCATAATATGTATTCTAACAATCATTAGATGCCAATTGTTCTCATATCAACTCTAACAATAACATGTGTGGTCATAAAAATCTAGGAAATGAGAGGAACATATAGCAATGATGTGGTTATAGACATGCTATGCATTCTAAATTTGTAACAAATGAACAGGCAGTCGTATTCATAAGGTAAAGATGAGATGAGATAGAACAATTACACGACGATAGATTCCACCAGTATAGGCAGCCAATCTGTGTGTCGACCGCGTAAACGATGCCATCATGCACTATAGCATCAGACAGAAATGTTGCCTCAACAGGATTGATGATGAGCCATAACCATGTATGGCGACCGGATTCCAGATAGACTAATCCCATGTTGAACAAGGCAATGAGCTTGTAATCCATGTAGTCTTCTGATGGTGTGGGCACTTCACAGATTACAACTTTCTGCAAATAGAGGTCGAGCCAAAAGCTTGACGCGTCTCGTGCGTAGTAGGCAGGAGTGTCCGGTGGGCCGCGAGGCTCGATGTCGGCGGTATCCAACGATGGAAGGGTGATCTCTCGCTGGGTGTAGATATCCACGAGACGCCACGGACTACCGGTGTGGTGGATGAGGACGATCCAGTTGGCCTTCATGCCCGCCCAGTAGTGGCCGCGCATGAAGGACAGGTGGACGGGTAGTGGTAGCATGTCGACGGGCACCACGGCAACCTCCGTAGGATCGTCAAGTTGGTGTCTAGGCCACCTGCGAGGATCGGGCATCAGCAAGCAGGGTGTCTTGAAAAGAGCCCGCCGGTTGCAGACGAGTAGACGGTACAAAGACACCGAGCATGCAGCCAGATGGACGGTGCTGAGTAGGTCCATACGACTACAGATCTGCTCCAAGAGAACATCGGGGAGGGAATTCCAATCGCGGCTCTGCGTGTCAATCGGTTCTGCCATTGGGGTTTTCGGTGCCTACGAGCCAGCGGGGAAGTGGATTCGGGCAGGCGAGCAAAGAAGCTTCTCCTCGTGTGGCCGAGCAGTGAGCGGGGGGATATGGTACTCGCGAGCTACCAAGGAAGATGGCGCGGGCGGGCGAGCACTGAGCGGGGGTAAATGGTGTGCGACCGACGATGGGTAAGAGACGAGGAAGAAGAAGAGAGGAGGAAGAAGAGTGGAAGACGGGGAAGAAAGTGCATTAAATCTCAATTCTACTAGTACTACTACCAGGATATAGGCACCGTCCTCCGGAGTGTAAATAGTTACACCGATGACATGTGGGTCTACCACAAGAGGGCCCATATGTCAGTTAATGGAGGACACAGGTGCATAGGCGTATTTGCGGACGCGTGCTCTACTGGCAAACATGATGGCAGTACTTGGTAAGGCTGATTTAGTAACACTAACACGCTGGTTCAGCTTATTAATTACGTGTCCCATCTGCTGCAGTGTGTATTGTCACTTCACTGCGAAGACTAGTTGAATAGTTCTCTCTGACCGAGATGGGGAATGATGGATCGCGAAGATTTCCTTTCTACAGTATCCCTATGCCTCTACGCTCACTTCACTCATTTTGCTCCGTACCTAGTCACTTGTTGAAATCTGTAGAAAGACAAATACTCCGTATTTGGGAACAGAGGGAGGCTTTTACTCCGTACTGGAGTATTTGGGAACAGAGGGAGTATCACCATATGGAGGGAACAGAGGAAGTTTGAAATATGAACATGTCAATGGGAGGGAGTAAGCCCATGCATGAATGCATGCATGCAACATGCAACACTCACACGTACTCCACATGGACGCACGCAACACTCACGCACCCATGCGGCACACAGCACACGACGCAACACACACGCTCATGCTCAAGTGCTCAACCTAATCCCTACGTCCGTGAAAGACTGTACATTTAGAGATTTACACATTGACCAGGGTATAATTAACGCCCAAAAGTAGCAGACTTATGTGTGCATGCGACCACTGAGATAAGAAGATTAAATGAAGGCCGTTGCATGTTGTAATTAAGGATAGACATGTAGCCTATACCTACAGCACAAGTTGGTGCATTAGTCAATCAATATCGATTTAGATTAAAGGCTAAATGCATTGGAAGTGTAGATGTACATCATGCACTACTACACTCTTTGTTTTTATAGCCGATGTACACTCTTTGTTGGAAGGCCGAGGGAGGACACGTGCATGCACTCACATACACAGCCAGGGCGGTTCGGGCGCAAGGGTTGGACTCGTGTGGCGCCTGCGTAAAGTTTTGTTTAACTGATTTCTTTGCTCCGCCAACAGACATGCGGGACCCAGAAACCAGGTGACAATTTTACCAGTCAACAAAGCGCCACATCGACTATGTGGCCGGTCAATAGGGTGCAATACGGTGCTCTACGATGAGCTAGTGATCGTATAATCGACGCAAAACTATATATAGTGACCGTAAAGAGCGTATTGTTACATACGTTGACCGCCAGTGTATTTTTGTCGTTTCAAATTAAGCCATATTAATTGGAAAGGACGCAGTATGGACTACTACTAGTACTAGTACTGCTTTGATGTGTCCCGTCAACTCGCCGAACGAGGAGAAGCTTGCTTACTACGCCTCTCCCTCGCCCACGCGCGCGGTGGTTCGCAGGACAAGGAGAGGGTTTTGACTACAGCGCCCTCTCCCTCTTCCTCTCCCTCGCCCTCGCCCTCGCGGTGGACATGCAGTAGTTCAATCGGTGTCGGATTGCCAGACGCATATTGTACTGTAGTATCATAATTGTTGGACCTTCCGAAGAGGCGAAGAGGCAAGTGCAAGGTTAACACGAGTACGAACTGTTGAACCTCCGGAAGAGGCAAAGAGCGAAGCGCAAGGTTTTATAGGAGTTGTCGTCCTAGTAGGAGTGTACTACAACTATAGCGAACGATGCTACTGTATGATGCCGCCACGTCACGTATATCCAAAGCTGTGCCACCTTTTTTTCTCAAAGAGCATGTTGGAGCCCGTGCAACAACCACAAAAGTTGCACGTACACATAACATATTTACTAGTAATAAATTCTAAAGTACAAATGCCAGTATGCCACACAAGTTCATCTCCAATTCATGTGATAAATTTGTGCACGACTAGTCTACATATATTCACAGCGCTACCGTTCACAATTACCGTACTCCACTTACACATTATAGATGGGCTACATGCATGTCCTCCTCCAGGTTCTAGTCCCAGGTGTTCTTCATGGATGGCACGATCCATAGCGGTGGGCAACGGGAATCATTGTCACAGCTTTCTAGTCCGGTTCCACATGATGGAGACTCATCCAAGCTGAAGCGGCATAAATCAGGGGTAGCGTGTCCCAGCATGTCATTCATCCGGCGGTGCGCAATGAAGACACAACCATGCTTCATGAACGGCATGCCTTCCGTGTCATGCACGGAAGGTGGCATCCGCTTCACAATGGGGTAGCTGTCCCCGATGAAAAGCGAGTATTCTCCAAGAGTGTTCCTCGGCACCCACGTAGCATCACGGGGGTCGAACTCGGCGCCGTTCATCTGGTACACGCGGCATCCCAGATCTGGACACATGGTGACGTATGTAGTCAAGGTCCATGCATAATAATGTTGTGCTCAAATATGGCGGTCAGTAATACTGTGCAGCAAATAGTACTACTCCGGTATAGGGGAAGTAAAATAACCGGCTTATTATATATATCCACTCTTGGCTACATGGATAAGATAGTAAGACATGGAAAAAGAAAAATGGTGGCAGCTAGTGGGTTCAAGTCTTCAAGGGCCCAACTAGCTATACGCGTCCTCCAAGGTAAAAAGTACTCCTACTAGTAGTACTAAGTACACTACTAGTACAACAATGAAAGAGAAGGCGAGAGGGTTAAAAAATGGAATACCTGGGTAGATGGTGACGGTCCGATCGTGGTAGATTGTGTGACCATGTTGCACATAAGTGGTACCATGGGTAACGACTGCTAAGATAGTTGATCCCAATATGCCAAAGTCAGCTACAAGGTTCCAGGTTAGACCGAATCGCGGATGCAAATGCACATCCAGGATCGGCGATCTTATTTTGATCGGGGGATGACTGGTCCCTGCAAAATAATGGAGTACCGTTAGGGATGCAAATGATGGTTTGTGCATTCCGTTTGCAATCTCCCGTACCATAGGATGGTAACCAGATGAAACAAGTCCCCTGGCTTGTCACCGCGAAGATGCGGCCTAGATGGCGCACTGCGTCTTCGAACGTGTAGGGGTACAAATCTGCCGCCGCCAACATGCGCCAGCCTCTGCCGTTACTATGTCTTGCATTGATGGCAATCCTTATGTCGAACACCGTGATGAGATAGTAATCATCGTAGCCGCGTTGCTTTGTCGGCGGGTCCGCAATTGCTATCTTCTTCAATCTCATGTAGGCATCATCATACATATTCAAGCCCAGCCAGTCCAGAAGGCCGATCCCAATGGTGGAGAAGGGGTCTACCGGAAAGGCCGCACTGCTGTGGATGTTGTGCAAAATGATGGTGGTATCCGGCCGGAGGTATGCAAGCCAATCTTCGTTGGCACCGATCCAGACCTATATATAAGACGGTGGGCAGCGGAGAAATTACGGGATGGAAATGGAATAACTAAGTACTACATGATCAAACTCCATTACTGACCTGCTCATCGGACAAAATCCGACTACCTCTCAACGTCGACAACTCTAGCGGAGTCAACGTGCAACCATGGCCAGGGAGCGGTGGACTGTTCAAAGGATTGTCCCATAGAAGAACCTTCTCCTCGAGGACGCATGGAAGACCAACAGGCATGGCCTTTTTCCAAACCTGTTTAAGCAGCGTCTTGAAAAAGTTGGTGCAGGAAGCACCGAGTCTTGCGGCGGTGGGGACGTCGGAGCGGTGTGCGATTTCTCCCAGAGGATCGTCGTCCAAGGTCTCCCAGCCCCGACGAGGAGGAGAACTGCCTAGCGAATCCATGGGAGCAGCGACGAACTGCCTTCTCTTCGGGGGGAGGGGAACTGGCGAGGAGGAGATAAGAGCGTAGTAACCGCAAGGCCTCGTCCCTTCCAACTGTAGATCGTTCCTCAATGAAGGGGTGAGGCTATTATTTACTACTAGTACTAGCATTATGGAACGTTATGGGATTGCATTATACTATAAATAATAGCACTAGTAAGAAATTTTTGGCACTAGGTAGTAGTTTTTGGCGTGGATTAAGAAATTTTGGATATGTTTTTGCCATTTTTTGTACACGCCAACTAGTGTCAAAAAACGTCTTACATTATGTGACGGAGGAGTACGTACTCATACTGTAGCAGTACCAGTGCTACTTTTCTCAACTACGAGTATTAGTGCGATATACTGTACTTCTAGTCTAGTCTAGTCTAGTATAGTGCACCAGTTTTGAACTCTTGAATCTCAGGGCCAAGGAGCTATAGTTGGAAGTGGAGGGTACTACTGTTCTCTAGAACCATCGCTGTACTATCAATGCAGGGGAAGTACACCTACGTAGTGGCCTAGTGGGTACTCTCGGTGCTATATTCAGCCGCTCCTCTCACGTAGGAGTAGCTGGCCTACTCAGCCGCTCCTCTCACGCACACACTAGCAGCCTGTTTATCAGCGACGGTTACTGCGGTCTGCGGGGGCAGAACATTTGAGTTATTTGATACAGCGAGACTAGGCTTTTCGCTTCCATTTGTGGAGGTGTAATGGATCTCGTTGAACTTTGTTAGTAGTTCCTTCTTTATGAATGAGATGAAGCAAAACTTTTGCCTCCGTTTCAAAAAAAAACACGTCAAGAGGAATTTCTTTTATAGTAGAGCCGATAATGGAGTGAAGTCCATGCGTGCAACGCCACAAGCTACAGAGTACTAGTAGTACAACACTTTACATAGAGTACAGAGCCATATTGCACAGTTCCCAATGCCCCGCCAGGCTTTTCCGGCTCCTCGGGCTTAATTGGGAGGCACTAGTTTAAATATGCTACTACTAGCTGATGAGGAAGCTGCAAGCGAGGTGCGACTAGGGCGAGCACGCGGGTCACGGGATGCTGGGAAGGAAAACCCATTCACGTGGCTAGGCTGTCCAGTGCACCCAGATTGTGGGGCCGCACGTCCGTTTGACTTCAAAACTCAAACTACCCATGTAAAATATTGGCTCGCAGCGAAGTGTAGTAGTACTATTTTTTTTAAAAAGGCCGCCGTGCGTTCGGCCGGGATCGAACCCACAAAACGAGGTATACACTCCCGCGACCACTGGTAGTACTCGTTGGAGTACAACGTAACCTAGAATCGCCTTTTGTCGCTAGTAGTACGTACATTGTTCCTTACAAGAAACCCCTAATAATGCAAGAAACCACTAAAATGCCAAGAAACTACTACCACTTGCATACGTGGCAGACTTAAGATTAGACTACCTTATCAACCATTGTACATGCTCTTACCAACCAAAATCCTCAAGTGACCTCCTACCTCCGGCCCGTCCACCTAGTCATCCTCGGCCATGGGACGCAGCTACCGCCGCCGGCAGAAGGCGAGGTCAAAACCGCCGGTGGTGCGGAGCCCATGTTGCGGCAGCCCGGATGCCAGCTCTGTCCGGCACTCGCGGCCGCTAGCTAGCCAGCCAAGATAGCTCTGTCCAGCTGCTTGTCTGCAAGGTTTGCTAGCTAGATTGGCACGGCAGCGCGGCGGCTTGCTCGCACGCGTCGCACTCAGGCCAGCCATCTGGCTCAAGCGAGGCCAGCGCGGCGGCTTGCTCGCTCATGAGTCACGCTCGGGCCAGCCTGCCAACCCGTACGGAGGCCAGCGCGGTGTCCGGCCCGTCCGGCGGAGCGGCGGCCAACTCGCTCATCACCGGTGCCACCGACGAACACGCATCAGTACTGTTTGAAGTAATGTTCAGGAAAAATAATGATTTGAGGGGGAATAATAGGATAGAAGGTCAGATGTGGGTCCCTCGTGTCAATGATCAAACAAAATGTGTTGGTTTAAGCTGCCTCATCAGCACGGACGTGTGGGCCAACCCAGTCATAAATGGGTTTAAACGAACCTAATCGGTAGGAGTACTAGGTAGTAGTAGTTTTTGGCGTGGATTAAGAAATTTTGGGTATGTTTTTGCTATTTTTTGTACAATAGATTCTTCCTAGGGCTGGTTGAAAGTGGTAGTTTTTTGTTAAATACTCTACATATTGTAAGTAGGAGTGAAAGTTAAGCTTTGGAAGCCAATAAGCAAGGCTAGTTACATAGTGCATATGTGTACATGATTGAAAGTAAATATCAACCATGAGTGACTAATATCTTGATGGAAAACTCGAAACTATGGAATACTAGAAAAAATACATGGTTGGAAATACTAGCAATGTTCATGTCTGTTGCAACGAGTCATAATTAGAATAATACTTATTCACAAACTTGGTACAAAACACCCTAATTTTGATATACATATGTATATTATGTTTCAATTATAATATATTCCTTGGGATGTTTTGGTGAGGTCAGGGAGGGATGTGGTTGGTTTTAAGATACTAATTATGGGTTTTTCTGCAAATTGGTAGACAAGTGGGATGTTGGTGAGAAAAGGCAACAACTTACCTCACAATCGTTAGATGTAGATCTAATGGTCAGAAATGACGGATGGCAGACACACCAGCATCACCAACTTAGTCTTGTGTAGGAGTACTAGCAAGATCCGTGCATTAACGGAACATCAAGATGCATTTTTTTTATAAAAACACTTGTTGTGATTGACCCTTGCGGTAGTAATCCCATGTGTAAAAACTAATGATATCTCGAGAAATATGAGATAAGGTGAAGAGGAGTTGGGTGTGGTGGTGGTTGGTGGTCGCACTGAGCGGAGGCATGGGGATTGGCGACGCCGGCAGCGGCCACTAGGCCAGTTTGTTCCAGAGGCTTCCTTTCTTAATTGCTCAACAATGAGGTTTGTTGGAGATAAGGATGAACGAGGAAGGCCTTGTCTGCAAATGTGGAGAGGGGTGCGGGTATCTTTTAGTTTAATTTCCATCCGTCAGATATAGATCAGACGGTCTATATTGCAAGATGGCACACGTACCATCATCACCAACTCGGTTTTTTATAAAAGAAGAAATATAAGTATGGAGATACAAACGTATTATCGATACTTGCTTCCGTAAACTAGCATCTACATTCTATTCAACGCCGCGGCATGTGGGGCCTTAGCACAATGACTTCTCGACTGTGTAAAACAAAGATTTTCCAGTCACCGACAAGGAGGGGGTGACGGCGGTGCGCTTTTTGGCTTGCTCTAGTCCTAGTAGTCATACTAGGTGGTCTAGGCACGTGTAGATTTATTCTTTTTTACGTCTCATGTTCGTCGTAGTGCCACGACTGTTGATGAGTAGACGGTAAGTTATTCATGGGGAAACCCTTGTTGAGCGTGTTTGCGAGAGAGAGAGAGAGAGAGACAGTGTGCGTGTGCGATATGTTAGAGACTGAGGCAATGATAACAGATTCTTTGTGTCTATGTGTGTGGAGGATAGAGAGAGACATGTACATGTGGCTTTGTGTTGTGTAACGTGGAGACACATATACATAATTAGAGAGTGAGTGTGTGAGATACACATGTGGACATGGGGAGAGATGAGGATCCAGATAAATGTGTGTGTCTGTGTGTGTTTGTGCACGTGTTTGTGTGTGACAGGGAGAGAGTGTATGTGGAGTAGAGAGACCACTGATGATGTAAACCTAGTATAAGGGAAGGGGGAATGGTGTGACATGTGTAGTAGCGAGATAGCACGGGTGCGGGCGGGGGGAGCAGACTATTTGGAAGAGACATCGAGTGTGTGTGTGGGAGAGGGGTATGAGAGCGAGAGAAAGAGAGAGCTAGCAACAGAGAGAGAGAGAGAGAGAGGGAGAGAGAGAGAGAGGGCGAGAGGGGTCATTTGTGTCCATAAATGGCGTATAGATAGGGAGACAATGTTGATGTTGTCCGAGATTGGCCTATGAACGGAGACGCAGGGGAAGCGAGTCATCATGTGTGTGTTAGGGACTTCATGAGAGATCTAGAATAGATGGTGTAGAGAACAATGTGCGAAATCGAGAACGATTATACATTGGGGAGCTATGCAAAGAGTCACGACATATATGTATACAAGGAAGGAGCTGGGGCGGGTACGCATGTGGGAGAGATAGAAAGAGGAGAGTGGTGCACAAGGAGACAAAGTGTGCTTGTTTGCAGTGGGGGTGGTGTGTGAGGTGAGTGCGAGAGAACCACATAACTAGGGAGATAGACGTTTGGGGGCGACGTTTTGTGTGTATGGGAAATATACACTCTACATAGTGCATGTGCTTGGGTAAGAGAGATAGCGGGAGACTTAGAGAGTGAGGGAAGAGATGTGTGCATGCCCGGGAGACAAAGTGATAGAGACCTATGTTGGGGTCCGGACTTTACAAGAGAGAGGGTTGTTAATGTGCTCATGTGTTGGTGTCTGGGGGAGAGAACGACTTCTCTATGTGTGTGTGTGTGTGGTGGTTAGGGGGGTGACTTCATATAAAGAGTGAGGTGTCTATATTTGAGGGACTTTAGCGTAATTGAGATATTGTGCACTCATGGTTGACCAATTTGTTTCACAGTTTGTACTATGAGATAACGATACTTTTGAACATGCGTGATATACCTTGATGTACCAGAATTACAAACCTAAGATTGGAATTTTGGAATTCGACTCCATCATTAGCTTTTGTAATTCATTTAAATGGAGGTACATTTTTTAAGCCGGAATTTCGTGATTTAAAATTCATATATCAAACCTAGTGATATACACATATGGGCATGTTCAAACTTTATAATCATTCACTTTATTCATACACATACACATTTTTGCTTTTATCATCATATTTAGGATAAACACATTTGGAATTTCATTTGAATTGGACCGTATGATGGTATTTGCTTGTAGTAGCTCAATGATCCATATTTGAATTGAATGGACAATCTAAGTTTCGAGTTGGAGACATTGATTTTCAAAACTTGCACATTTTTTTGCGCGCAAAACAAACAAATTGTCGGCCATGATATCATAGTCGGCCGTACGAGAGCAGAATACTTATAATTTTAGGTGCCAAAAGCTTTCAAACTTCCCGCTCACATCGAAATATCACGCGCCCAAAAGTTTAGCCCTGCGATATTCCTGTTTTACCCCTGCCACATGAACGGAAAAGGGCTGCTTTGGTAACTCCATTGTTTCCCCCTCTTTGCCCCCAACATTCTTCCCCAGAGCCCCTCCCCTTCCCCTCCCCGACCCCCCAACCATGGCAAGCCACCGAATCTAGTCCTCTGCCGCAGCGGTGGACCTCACACCCCGCCGGATCTACCTTCCGCACCTTGGAACCCCCAACTGCCAACTCACCACTTCACCGGAGCCGCTTCAGCGACTGGCTTGTCGACCGCTCTAGATCTCCTTGACCGCCATCATGGTCCACCGCACCGGATCTGCTTAACCGGTGCCCTCGTCCACCACAGCGTAGGCCCTTCACTGACTCCCTCGTCTGCCCCTTCGCTGGCCCTTCATACAAGCCCTTGTCCTCGGCAACAGATCCGCCTCATCGAAAGCACTGTACAACACGCCCGCCGAAACCTTCGCACCGGACCCGCTCCACGGACGCCATATTCAACTCCACCGGCCCTGCTTTACCGACGCCGCAACCTCATCAGGTTATTTCGATTTGTACGCCTTCGGTTTTTCTCTTTATCGTGCAACTGTTCACTTACCACAGATGAGCTTTCTTGTATGTCGATAGGCGCCGCAACCGTAGCACCGGAGCCGCTTTAGCGACGGCGACAGCCGGCCCAAACTCAACCGCAACACGAGCACCATCGACGATCCTTAGCTATCAAGTATGACAACGATACCCATACGCCGCCGAGAATCAGGTACTATCATCCAACGGCCGGCGCCTACGTTCACTTTCCTAGCATAAGCACCGCACCTTTGAATTTCTTCAGGGCATCATTCAGTTTTTCATGAGACGCGTTATTCTGCTTGCACCTGTAGGGCCATACTTCTAGCAGTGAACATGTTACATGTGCTAAATTACATACCAGTGCACATATAGTTAATATGCTTTAGTTTTGTTCTGATGCCACCTGTTGGTTCCATCAGACTGGTTAATGTTCTCTATGCTTAATTACACATCAGCAAACTAGCATGTGGTTCCGCTGCTTTTTGTTTGTTTTACCCTACATTTTCTGACGCTGGCTACTACATCACTGCTCCGAGCCTCTGTTCATTACTCCCTCCATCCCATAATATAAGAACGTTTTTAACACTAGTGTAGTGTTAAAAACCTTCTTATATTTTGGGACAGAGGGAGTACTTGTTTGTGTGTTCTTGATCTTACCAAGTTGCATGACTAATTTGATGCTTCTATTAATTATGGAGCTGCCAACCCCATCAAACAAAATATTTGTTCTTTTGGGGCTGGCACCTCAAACAAGCATAAAAATAGAGGAAAGCAGATATGTTGGCGTGTATGCACACACCTTTCTTTCATTAGTTTAGATGAACCATTGATGATCAATTCGGACTAGTGCATGCGATTAAAATTAATTTTACCTAAATAGATGGTGCAGAATAAACTACAACAACTAGATTTGCAACCACGGGATGCTGATGATATTTTCAAAGAACATTGCAACAGCAGCTAGGCTTCACAGCAACATATGGTAAGCCAATGTGTTTTAGTACATGTGAAATATAATGCGAGTGGGCTGCTTTCTTGGCTTGTGCCCTCAACGTGTAATCCTACCGAATTACAAATAGTTCAGTTGTCTGCTTTGCTATATTGCTTGATTCGAATGCTTCTTTGTTGTTACACTATACCTGAGTTGGCCAATATGTCAGCAGTGCCTGCTGTACTATCGTAAAGAAATGCATGCCTATTTCATTTGAGTCCTTAACTTTTCCTCTCAACTTCATCACAAGACTGTCTTCGTAGTTTATATGAGGCCACACTGTTAAGTGCTTTCTCAGATTATTTCAACTTCTTAGATGCCTTGGCAACTTAAATATAGCGGTTGTACACTCCCTTTCAACTAGGGATGTCAACTGGGTCCCGTTTAATCCCGATTAAAGTCCACTAGTGGTATGATAGTTTAGAAGAGTTTTTGTTTTTGAGGAAAATGAACTAGGGAGGTAGCAAAAACTAACTAGATGGGACTGGCGGATGTCGTTTATTTGCCACTTACATCCCTAGTTTCATCTTACCATTTTAATTTCTTTTCGGCTGATGCTACTTCGAACCATTCAAATATAGTTTGCCATGCTCGGCAATAATTCGTCCGTCGTTTACCATGTAAGCTTACTGCCTGGATCATACGATAACTATCTCTTACTTATGTCCAGCGGAAACCTTTCAGGATGCCGTTCACACTAGGACACAATGTACAACCCCAGAATCTATTTGTGGAAGCAGTGCGCCATCCATGTTACCAGATGGTAGCAGTTCAGAGGCAACACCACCGGAGAGCAGTCTGAGCACAGATATTATAGTGCTTGAGGCTCTACTAGAGGCAGAAAGAGATGGTGTGGCTGCCATGAATGAGGTAATCTTTATCTTGAGGCTGGAAATTACGAAATTAGCGGCATGCATTATGCAAGCAACCCAAGAATTGGAGGAAGTAAGAATGTTGCATTTGAAGACGGAGGAGGTCCTTCTGTTTCTGCTATCTAAAGCCCAAGGTAATCCCGGTTCTTCTTTAGATACCATTTGAAATTGTCATTAGATTATTGTACTTGCATGTTGTGTCATGTCTCTGAATGGATTATGTTGCAAGACCCCCTATGTTGTCCGGAATTCCATGTTGTCCATTTGTTGTAATGATCTGAATTTTTTTAGGCGAGGTAATCCTCAGTACTTGTATGATTAACATAAGGTGAACTATTTTTCGTGTGAGTATATTGTATTGGATGAAATAACTACTTGAATCAGAGTGTATCCAACCTATTGAATTCGAAGATCACGGCATTTCTAAATCATAATCATATATAAAGGTGGAATAAATCTTTGTTGTGGTGTTGAAGAAATAAATAACAAAATGTATAATTATCTGTGGATATTTGTAATCGAATACAAATTGGATTTGAATTTAGTTTGCCAGGTCCTAGGGCAAACGTGAATGCTAGTTCTCCCAAGTTTTGAACGACGCGGCTAAACACCCACTATAATTTGTGGGCTGCCCGAAGCAAGTGTTTCCGAGATGGAAATTACTGTCTACCCCTGACACTGAGTACATCCTTATCGACCAAATTTACACTGCTGTCGATAGGGGTAGACTAGTAACTTCAATCAAACGTGACACGACGGCCTATGAGCCCATTCAGACACGGTGGGTGCCAAACGTGGGCATCAAAACACATTTGATTCAAGCTCGTCCAAAAGACATGTGTCTCTTCCTCCATTTCCCCATTCATATACGGTGGGCGGCAAAACAAACTCTCCTCGTCCGAAATCGATGTAGGCTAATATTTTAAATAGGGGCAGATGTGTAACTTCCATCAGATGTGACACAACCGCCCTACCTGTCAGCCCCGTTCATACACCATGGGCGCCAACCGTGGGTGGCAAAACACCCTCTCCTCGCCCGAAATAGTTACCTGCAAATATTTGGGAGATGCGAGATTACCATCCTATCCCCAACCGACGCGATGTCCAAAATTTTAAATGGGGGATAAGTTCGTAACTTTCCCCCATTTCAGAGAAGCGCATCCCAAAGTTTGAGATCCCCCTCCTCCCCTCCATTTCCCCATTCATACACCATCGGCGGCACGACAACCTCCGCACTGCGGCCAGCCTCCTCCGTCCGCCACCCCATCCTCCACCTTGCTGGAGCCGTTACCCCTACCCCGTCGTCCACTACAAGAGATGGACGTCTCTCATCCACGGCGCTAGACCAGGATCCTTTCATCACCTCCTCTCGCTTCATCGGCGCCGTCGTCCACCTTGCCGTTGCCGCTCCTACGACCGCCTCGTCCACGGCAACAGGATATATCCCCCAACCCGGCCGTCTGCCGTCTAAAGTCTTCTTCGCCGCCGCCGACAGCCATCACACCCGCAGCACCCTCAACGTATCAGCATAGGCCTACACAGCATCGCAAGAGAGGTGGTACTCTTCCATATGTGCTTAAGTTATTAATCTCACCCGGAAAATAGATTGTAATTTGTTTACTGTACTTTTCTTGTCCGTACCAAATCGTAGTGGCTAGTTGAAAGCAAACATTGGTTGCAAAGTAGCTTTGTCCGGTTTGCACCTTCAGATCCGCCATGGCACATGCACTATACTCATAAAGCTTATGGTTTCCCCCCTTTATATTCACTACCATCATCGTAGGTGCTTCGTGTCGTGCTAGCACTGCTCCTCAAGACCTCAACCCAAAGCTTACGTGTTGAAATACGAATCTGATATGATGCCCATATCACTAAAACAGAGAACGTTTAATTGGTACCTAATGTTCCTATATTCGTTTCGAAAAGCATGTGCGCCACCCACTGGTACAGCTAGTTTCACTTTCCTGATTTTTCTCTTGATGCTTAGGGTTTTCCCCTTTTATCTACTCTACTATGATCTGTGTAGGTGCTTTCTATCGTACTGGCATTACTCCACCCTTCAAGCTAAACAACACAACACTCAGAATTCGAAAGCTTAGTTGTTCAAATATGATTGTGATATGATACTGATATTAGTTAACTGACACATTTAATTGGTTAGCTAAAGGTCCCACTTGAGTTTCCAAATGCATGTCACGACATATAGAGAGACATCATAATTGCATTTCTTTGTCACTTGTTGACCGTACTTTCTTGTCCATACCAAATCTTAGTTGTTATTTCAAAGCAAACATCGGTTGCTAACTACCCTTTGCGCGGTTTGCAGCTTCAGATCTGCCATCCCACTGCCACGGTCAACACTGTACTCATCATGCTTATGTTTTCCCCATTTTTTGATGACCACAATTAGCCTACGTGGTTCGTGTCATAATAGCACTGCTCCACCCATCGAGCTAAACAAGCTTAGTTGTACAAATTCATATATGATATTATTGCTGATATTAGTAAAACTGAGAGATGTTTAATTGGTGAGCTAAATGTTCATACTTTAGTTTCGAAATGCATGTGAGCCACATATGGAGAGACCGGAAAGAATAGTATTTCTCTGTGTGCTCTGGTTCATCATGGGTGGCCAACCGCCATTGTATTGAAAGACTTGTAATATCTTTAATCTGCTTGCTCTTCTGCTCTTCTTTAAGATGATACTCTTCTCTTGCGGTCGACTGGTCAGGTCGAGTTGTTCTCCCTTAGTATATTTTGAATCTGTCAGGTCAGGTCGACTTGTTCTTCTTTACTATATGTTGAAGCTATCATCTGCGAAGTGTCATCACTTCTGGAGCTCTCATATTTTGAGTAGTAGGCCACATTATATTAATGCACACAACAAATTACAGCATGCATGGCATCTTTCAAAAGAATTACAGAGATAGCATAAAGGGGTTTACAGGGAGGCAGTATTGGATTAGAATCACTTCTGCATTACAAAGAAAACCTCACTTGTTTTTATGTTTTCATGCATGTCAGATATTGAACATTATCAAAATGAATATGAGAATGGGCGCACGAGAGGAATATTGCAGAACGATCCACTGGCTAACAAACTTGGCATGGTGGAGGATGGCCTATCTTATTCACCCATCAAGGTGCTTGCTCTAGCTTTGCAAAGTTGTATTGGTCGCACATATTTTGCATCTGACCTCTTGCATTACTTCTACTTTGTTACACCATCTGCTTAGTTTAAGCATCATATATGATTATATGCCATACTTATCCATTTTCTGTACCTATTCCATGTGTCATCACACTATGTTTTTCTAGTCAAATGTTGTTCTTTCGTAATAGATGTCCAAAAGGAAGAGGTTGAGTGCAGATCCTCAAGGAGTACAAACTAGGTATTTGGAAAAGGTAGTGATACCTATTAAATCAGATAGATCAGCAGCCACAGAAAACACAGGCCCAATTGTACCACACTTTACCCCTACTCCAGTGGCTAAACCCCTATTAGAACTGCTGGGAGCCCAGCGTCAGGTACTGTCTATGATATCAATTCAAAATTTGAACTCCTAAATTTCTGCTTGTGCCTTACCTTCTCTCTTGTATGAAAACTAATTTCAGATGAATCTCCTTGCTCAAAGGATCATACGATCTCAAAACAATAATGGGCTCTGCATTGCTCTCGTCAGTACCTCTCTCCCTTTTGCCTTGTAGCGCTGTACTTAATTAATTGCTATTTGATTATGTATCATCAGTCTGCACCTGAGCTTCATTATCCTCTGTTTCTTCCAATATTATTTTCTTCCAATATTATTTGATCTATATTTACTCTTTGCAAAATGTAGAATAATGGCAACGCTTATAAATAATTTTCTTTGGGGAATTTATTGAATTATCCTTCCATCAACATGGAGAAGGGCTTTGTCCAGCCCGTGTTAACATGTAATGTAAGTTCACCCTTCTCAAGCCTTCAAACTTTGTTCTAGTATAGATTTGGATAGGCATCATTTCCTCCATTGTTGTTTGCTTTGCTGTTTACATATGATTGGATGTTTGCAACAACTACCAGTTTCAAATTGTAGTTCTAAAAACATGTTCCTTATGCAGTATAGATCCATTTATTTTCTTATATAATTGTGAAACCTGTTACGTGTCTCCTTGTTTCTCTTTCAGAGTCGTATCTCTTACGCCAGGCAGCACTTTAGGGAAGATAGTGAGCCAAACCATCTTGTGGACAACGAGATGACCCCAAGGTCCGGTCTTGATGAAGATAGTGAGTTGAAGCTACTCACCAGAAGGTGTGAGACAACCTCTGTGCAGTCGCTGCCTCAATCAGTTCGACTTCTTCAGTCTCAACTTAAAGCGGAAAGGCTTGCTTCAGCTCAGCTCTGACTTGAAGTCAAAGATGCAATGAATATGTCAGAGGACTGCCGTGCGCACCATCAAGCCTTAAATCTAGTGTTGATGCATCTATCGTTGACACAACTGAGGTCTACTCATCTTCTTCAGTTGTTTGGGGGGCCCTTCCTGGCCAGGCCTAGTGCCTTCTGAAGTGCTCTCAGTTTTGTATATTCTTTTGTCGGCGCATTTATTTGCACTGGTGGCGAACTTTGATGCCCAGTGGATGTAATATGTGATAGCTGTGATAGCCTAGCGTAAGTTGCTTGCTTATTTATTTCCTTGTTGTCTTGATTATTTGTTTGCTTGTAGTCATTGCAGTTCTTTTTTCGTGGTTTGCTAGTGGCTGCAATAACCTATTTTTTAAAACTAGGCTACAATAACCATGGGCTAATATTTACTGTAGTGACACTAGGCCTCCTACGGGCCGTAGAAATAGTGGGCCTTCTACGGGCTGTAGAAACAATGGGCCTTCTAAGGGCCATAGAAACAATGGGCTTTCTACGGGCCCTGTCATAAATGGGCCTTATACAGGCAGTATGATAACATGGGCCAATAACAGGCCGCATTATGGCCGTAAACGGGCTAGAGTTGGAATCGTCCGTTCATGGGCCGACCATAACGGGCCATCGTTAATAGGCCGTATTTCATGACGCTATGAAAACGGCCCAACATATTAACGGACCACAAACGGGCCGACTATAACCATGGGCTGAATTTGGCCCACAAGCAGAAAATGCCAGTAACGGGCCGTAAGTAAACGAATGCTGGAAATGAGCCCAAGAATAAATGGGCTCCGAGAAGGCCGAAAGATAACATGGGCTGGAAACGGCCCAACGGAATAACGGGCCGTTAATGGGTATAAAGTGATACACTGTTCATTATGGGCCAGTTTCTCCACAGGCCGTTAATGGGTGTAAAGTGATACACTGTTCATTACGGGCCAGTTTCACCACGGGCCGCTAATAGGCCAAGAGTTACGTAGGGCCTCATATGGGCCGAAAGACGTCATGGGCCATACATGGGCCAGAAGTGAAAACGGGCTGGAATCATATTGGGTGGCCCAGATGACGCTACTAGGCCTAATTCGGATAGGGCGTAACGGGCCTTGGCTTAGCGGGCTGTAAATGGGCTATATGCGAACAGGCCGTTAACAGGCTTTCCATGGGCCGGCCCGCCACATTTTGACCAAGTCAAACGGGCCGGCCTTTTCACAGGAATGGGCCTCTGTTGGGCTGTGCCACATGTCGACGTATCATAGGCGCCTTCCGTCGAATGAGTTGATGATATCTGTCCCAACGATGAGCAGACACGTGTTTCCTCCAGCCAATGATGATTTTACACGTGAAAAATCCCCATTGGTCGGGCTGTTAACGGGTTATCGGATCCAAAACCCGAACCGATAGCTTAATGTGTTCCATTACGATGGATGCCACGTGCCGGTCACCCTTGACGAAAGCACTTCTGTGACGCGCTATTTATCGTCATGGAAGTGGACACTTCCGTGATGATAATTTTGGTAATGTCATGGAACACTTCTACGACAGCACAGCTATGACTATCTTGATTCTATCATAAATTTGTCATGGATGTACATGCATGACAAAAAACGCGACCTACTGTGACAAACACGTATCATCACGGAAGTGTATTTTTTTGTAGTGTCTATGATTGGTTCATTGTTAAATCTATGTGCTTCACGTCCCGATATCATGCTAAGTGTGTGCATGTGTGCACGATATCAAGCTGCTCCTAAAGAATGTCATCTTAAGGCCGTGAAAAGGATAGTGAGATACTTAATCCATACACCAAATTTTGGAATTTGGTATCCTAAGAGGGCCTCTTTCGATCTTGTTGGCTACTCCGACTCGGACTATGCCGGAGACAAGGTTGATAGAAAGTCCACTTCGGGTACTTGTCATTTTCTTGGTAGATCTCTTGTGTCTTGGTCCTCCAAGAAACAAAACTTGGTATCCTTATCCACTGCCGAAGCGGAATACATTGCCGCTGGTTCATGTTGTGCTCAATTACTTTGGATGACCCAAACTCTTAAAGATTATGGGATATATGTGAAACATGTTCCATTACTTTGTGACAATGAAAGTGCTATCAAAATTGGTCATAATACCATACAACATTCTCAAACTAAGCATATTGAAGTTCGTCATCATTTCATTCGAGATCATGTTGCTAAGGGTGACATTAATCTTAAGCATGTTCGCACCGAAAAGCAATTAGCGGATATATTCACTAAACCTCTTGTTGAGAAAGTGTTTTGCAGGTTGAGAGGAGAATTGAACATCATAGATGCTTCAAACTTGAAGTAGAAACTCCATTGGATACATGCAAGACATGAGCTTATGACTAATCCTTGATATTTCTCTTATGATGAAAATCTTATGTCTTGGATATATGTGCATCTTGCATGTTATATAACCCATGTAGGTACTTGGTTGAATCAAATTCCATGAGATTGTAATCTACTCACATCTTGAGCAATCTCTACATCACCAAGTTTCTACACTATGGTGGTTGAAGACAAGGAAGCACGGAACCATTCAAACATATCCTTTGACAAATTCTATGTTGAGCTTCATGATTGCCATTTTTGGATACACAAGTGCTCTTCCTTGCAAGAACTGACCCATGTAGGCAGATGGACTCAAATTCCAAGTGGTGCTCCCAATTCTTGATGAGCTACATCAACCTTGAGAAACCCACACAAGTTCAACTACATGTTCAACACCACCAACCAAGGTATGTTATTCCATCTTAGAGAAGCTTTACTCCAAGTCATGAGCTAAAGCAACTCGAAAAGATGTGAATACATCAAGATGCTTAAACGAAAAATGGCAACCCCATTTTGAGCTTAAACGATGAGTATGACCTATGATCAAGTGATCTCACTTGACTCCTAAGTCAATATACTCTAACATAGGTGACTTTGTCGCCGACCATCTCTAGATGAAGTTCTCTTGTGTTCTTTTCTGTGTTTTTGCATTTGTCTCATGCATATTTGTTTCCCCTTTCAAAAAAAACTTCAACTAGATTTCTTTCTCTTTGCTCTGCATTTCCTGCATCCAATTCATTGCATATCATTCAGTAAATTCCTTGCAAATCTTTGTGAGATCTTACTAGTCTAGTGAGCTGAGGTGACAAGTGTTTTCTCTGCGATGAACTCGGTTTCACCGATTTGTTGTTTTCGGTCCAACCAAATCCTTTTGGTACAACCGAAGCATACCACTAGGTGCCACCGATTTCACAACAGGAAAAACAGTTTGCCACTTATTCTGTGTTTCTTCTGATCTAGCTCCACTCAATGAATCTTGTCCTCTACAAGCATCACATTTATATAAATGCTTTGTGCTGTGACTCAAGGATCAAACCCTTCTTGGAAATTGATGTCAAAGGGGGAGAGAGAGATCACTTCAAAGCTTATCACTTAGAGAGATCACATCAGAGAGAGAGAGAGTATCACCTCCTCAGGGGGAGAAAGAGATCTCCAGGGGGAGAGAATAATCAAGTAGAAAGTATTTCTCAAGGATCCCAGATGCTTGGTGTTCAAGAGGAGAGATGCCACATGTCTTCTTGAGGGGAAAGACATGTTCGTATGTGCTTATTTGCATTAGCTCTATTCAATTATATCCTTCAGCTCTGATTTTTTGTTCCCTATCTTCTCCCAGTATCCCATGCTAGATTCAGGGGGAGCAAGACATCTAAGGGAAAGGCATCATTTAAATTCATTGCATATCTTTACTCTTGGGGACATGTCTAATCCAATGTGGTACTTAGTACTCACTCTCTACATGTCATCCCAGTTTTGGTATTCTTGTGGTTTCTTCTGTTTGCTCTGGCTAGTAGATGTACCTGTGTTATCTAACCTTGTTTACGCAGGTTCATTCCATCCTAAGCCAACTCAAGACTACTAGGTAAGTATATGATTCACAATCATGTGTATGAGGAATTCTTGCTGATGTACATACTGTTTGCAAGAAGAACTCATGGGCATGAAGGTATTTTCTTTAATATTCTTTGCTCTGATGCATATGGCCAAGATACATGTAACACATTGCCTACTCTATCATGGTTATGCTCTCACATGCTTCTATATTCCATATTCACATGATTGCATACATGAAGGGGGAGCCTATGCTTGTTACATGTGTTTCCAAAGCTTTACTTGCTATTCTTTATATCATTATCTAAAGCTTTGATGTATGTTGTCATCAATTACCAAAAGGGGGGAGACTGAAAGCACAAGTGCTCCCTAGGTAGTTTTGGTAATTAATGTCAACATATCTCTTGTTGGACTAACACTTTTATCTAGTATGTTTCAGATAAGTTCAACAATGGAGTGGCATGGACTAAAAGATGTGGGAACTCCTTCAAGATGCTAAGGACAAAGGATTGGCTCAAGCTTCAAGCTCAAGACTCTTCATTTTACATTTTAGTGATCCAAGATCACATTGAGTCTATAGGAAAAGCCAATACTATCAAGAAGGGATGAGGTGTTGCTTAATGAGTTTCTTGCTCCACAGTGCTTAGTGATATGCTCCAAAACCCTCAACTACTTTCCCACTTCCACACATATGACCTAAACCTAAAGTCAAGCTCGGCCCCACCGATTCTTATCCGGCGCCACCGAGTTCAGATGGCATAGCCACTGCCACAAACCCTAGACAAATCGGTCTCACCGAGATGGGATTGTAATCTCTCTGTGTATATCCATTACCAAAATCGGTCCCACCGAGTTTGAGCAATCGGTACTACCGAGATTACAATGCAAACTCTCTGGTTAACTTATTACCAAAATCGGTCCCACCGAGTTTGAGTAATCGGTTCCACCGAGTTTGCCTGACCAACTCTCTGGTTAGCTATTTACCAAAATCGGTCTCACCGAGTTTGTGTAATCGGTCTCACCGAGATTACGTTATGCCCTAACCCTAACCATATCGGTCCTACCGAGTTGCATGTCGGTCCCACCGAAAACCCTAATGGTCACCAGATTTACTAAATCGGCCCGACCGAGTTTCTCGATTCAGTCCCACCGAGTTTGGTAAATTGTGTGTAACGGTTAGATTTTGTGTGGAGGCTATATATACCCCTCCACCTCCTCTTCATTCATGGAGAGAGCCATCAGAACAAATCTACACTTTCAACTTACCAGTTCTGAGAGAGAACTACCTACTCATGTGTTGAGGCCAAGATATTCCATTCCTACCATATGAATCTTGATCTCTAGCCTTCCCCAAGTTGATTTCCACTCAAATCTTCTTTCCACCAGATCCAAATCCTATGAGAGAGAGTTGAGTGTTGGGGAGACTATCATTTGAAGCACAAGAGCAAGGAGTTCATCATCAACGCACCATTTGTTACTTCTTGGAGAGTGGTGTCTCCTAGATTGGCTAGGTGTCACTTGGGAGCCTCTGACAAGATTGTGGAGTTGAACCAAGGAGTTTGTAAGGGCAAGGAGATCGCCTACTTTGTGAAGATCTACCGCTAGTGAGGCAAGTCCTTCGTGGGCGAGGGCCATGGTGGGATAGACAAGGTTGCTTCTTCGTGGATCCTTCGTGGGTGGAGCCCTCCGTGGACTTGCGCAACCGTTACCCTTTGTGGGTTGAAGTCTCCTTCAACGTGGATGTACGATAGCACCACCTATCGGAACCACGACAAAAACATCCGTGTCTCCAATTGCATTTGAATCCTCCAAAACCCTTCCCTTTACATTCTTGCAAGTTGCATGCTTTACTTTCCGCTGCTCATATACTCTTTGCATGCTTGCTTGTTATGTATTGTGAATGTTAAACTTGTGCCTAGACTCCACTTAGACTTAAAGAAGTTAAAAACTACAACTTCGATACTTAGTGTCTAATCACCCCCCCTCTAGACACCTCTTCTCAAGGTCCTACAAAAACAGATTCACAATTTGGGTTATCTCATTCATTGCTAGCATAAGAGAGCCATGTGTTGCTGTCTTTTTTCGTTCTTTGCAAAATTCTGCATCATGTTCTAATGTTAGTATTTTTTTTCTTTTACGATTTTATTAGGGAGTAGAAGGAGTTTGTGCGAGGGTGCAGAGGCGCCGGTGGTACTGGTTCAACCCATGAAAGTTCTTGCTCGTAATTTCTACCAATTCTATAAAAATGTTTGTGATTTTGTTAACCTGACTAGAGCTTTCATGTCATGTCAGTCCTTTATTTAGACCTTCACCTGCCATTCCTTTCTAGATGATGACTTGCCTTTCTTTTACTAAGGCAGTGCATCTAAGGTTTCTTTACTTGCTCAGTAACCATGATGGCCCATGCGGTAGAATCGACGCTACAACTCTGGCACTTCAAAGAGGAAAGGAAAACATGACTACTTCATGCCGAGGTAAGGAGTGGCTTAACTGAGCCTACTACATTATTATGATTGTTACATTGAGATTACAATCTTACAAGGACTATTGTTGATTGTTCAATATGACTCGGATGTTAATTTCAATTTTAATTATACTGGTGAACAACTTAGAGATGTCGTAATATAGTTATAGCAAATATATTACGGTATATTTCCAAGAGAGATCAAGAAGAACTGATCTACCGAATTAGATAACTTTGTGAGATAGTGCGGAACTATCCGAAGTACATTTTTCTCTTATGAAACCAATGATGAGTGAGTCCATTAGGTTCTCTGTGATTAAAAAGGTTGTAGACAACTTCACGAGAGAAATTAGTGTAGCTTGGTCTTGACGATTACAGTTTCAGTTCGGTATTCCAGTCTAGCACACGTGTTTCATAGACTTTCTGAGAGAAACTCTAGTAGACCCCGCATTCGGTGAAAACCCGCATAATTCTGGCAATTATACGGGGTCGACCCATTTTTCTGGCCAGGCCAGAGCCCGCATCGGTGTCCGTACCATAAATATTTTTACCGCAGCCCGCAAACGCAACCCCCGAGCCAGTATAACTGTGGGTTTGCAGGGCAGATGCGGGTCGAAACCCTATCCCCCCGCCACCGCGTTCCCCTCCAATTCCCCACCGCGCCGCTCTATTTGTCGCTGCCGATGAGCCTTCGACCGCCATGTACGACTCGGGGGATGAGGCGGAGCGCCGCCGCCGCGCCAGATCTGATGGCGTGCGCAAGCGGGGGACGCGTCGGTGGATCAACCAAGGTGCCTGGCCGCCGCCGGCATTCAACCGCCACGAGCTCGAGGACTTCGATCTCGAGCTCGCCCGTTGCTGCCACTCCTCCTCCGGCAACTGGTCCGCGGGGTGCTCATCCACGGGCGCATCGAGCTCGCTCGTTCCGGCGAAGAGGGAGCCGGAGGAGGCCGTACCCGATGCGCCGCCGCGCCGAGGCGTCATCGGCCCTGAGGACTACCTCCCCCAGGGCAGGAGCAGCTCCTTGAGCGCGTCGTCCTCGAGCGGTCGGCGAGGGAGCAGGAAGTGATGGAACATCGCATCCGGCGCGAGCTCGAGTACGAGCGGCTCTTCTTCGAGACGGGCGTCACGGCATCGAAGGAGGCCGACCTGCGCGTGATGAAGGCGGAGCAGGTGAAGCTCTACATCGACCTCGTGTCCGACTCCTCCGACTCCGACTGATTGCCGCCGGTGGGCAGCTACCGCAGGAGCTCCGGTGAGCTCAATTTTGTTACAGTGGTGCGGTAGCGTAGGCCCTATCTAGCATCTCTGACCTTTATGTATGTATGTGACGTGTACAAACTTATTATGTGAAGAAGAACCATCTATGCGAGCCAGCTCCGGCAAGCAACTACTTAAATTTCTCGCACGAAACAACTTTGTTTAAAAATTACGGGTTTGTTTGCGGTTTCTAGTCTGCCGCCGCAATTTTCAGCCCGCATAAGCGTCCCCATGCGACCTGCAAACACAGTTTATAGGTCGGCAAAATGCGGGGTCTACTAGAGTTGCTCTGAGATATTTATTCTTGAACCATACTAAATTGGGCTTCCTTATGAGAAAAATAGTCTGTTAATGAACTATTTAGAAAGAAAATATATGAACCAAAATACCGTTGCATGCAAGAATTTCTTGGAAGTGATTAGTATCTTCTAGAAAGGAGATTAGTTTGTTGATGGTACATGATGCTGTAATTTTTTTGATTGATTGCTTTGCTGCTGCTAAATATTTGCGATGTTGGCATGCTTGGCGCTTGTTATTGTGAATCCTTATTTGTTCTGCCTTGCCTTTTGCTTTATCTTTTATTACTTGACAACTTTAGCTCTGATTTTTGTCTCTTTAGAGTTCCCTAAAGAATTACTTTGAGTAATGCTTATTAACCCCCAAACTCTAAATTGTACCAATGCAAACTTATTACTTTGAGCGAACATGGGGATGGGTGGCTGTGGCGTTTCTATTGCACAAGGATGGGGAACCTGGAGTAATCTGATACGTCTCCAACGTATCTATAATTTTTGATTGTTCCCTGCTATTATATTATCTGTTTTGGATGTTTAATGGGCTTCATTATACACTTTTATATTATTTTTGGGACTAACCTATTAACCGGAGGCCCAGTGCAAATTGCTGTTTTTTGCCTATTTCAGTGTTTCGCAGAAAAGGAATATCAAACGGGATCCAAACGGAATGAAACCTTGGGGAGAGTGATTCTTGGAACAAACGTGATCCAAGAGACTTGGAGTGGACGTCAAGAAAGAAGCGAGGAGGCCACGAGGCAGGGAGGCGCGCTTGCCCCCCTGGGCGCGCCCCTCACCCTCGTGGGCCCCTCGCAGCTCCACCGAACTACTTCTTTCCCCTATATATACTCATATACCCCAAAAACATCCAGGAGCACCATAGATCGGGAGTTCCGCCGCCGCAAGCCTCTGTAGCCACCAAAACAATTCGGGACCCTGTTCCGGCACCCTGTCGGAGGGGGGATCCCTCACCGGTGGCCATCTTCATCATCCCGGTGCTTTCCATGACGAAGAGGGAGTAGTTCACCCTCGGGGCTGAGGGTATGTACCAGTAGCTATGTGTTTGATCTCTCTCTCTCTCTCTCTCATGTTCTTGATTTGGCACGATCTTGATGTATCGCGAGCTTTGCTATTATAGTTGGATCTTATGATGTTTCTCCCCCTCTACTCTCTTATAATGGATTGAGTTTTCCCTTTGAAGTTATCTTATCGGATTGAGTCTTTAAGGATTTGAGAACACTTGATGTATGTCTTGCGTGGGATACCGATGGTGACAATGGGGTATTCTATTGATTCACTTGATGTATGTTTTGGTGATCAACTTGCGAGTTCCATGACCTTGGGAATCTATGCATAGGGGTTGGCACACGTTTTTGTCTTGACTCTTCGGTAGAAACTTTGGGGCACTCTTTGAAGTTCTTTGTGTTGGTTGCATAGATGTATCTGAGATTGTGTGATGCATATCATATAATCATACCCACGGATACTTGAGGTGACATTGGAGTATCTAGGTGACATTAGGGTTTTGGTTGATTTGTATCTTAAGGTGTTATTCTAGTACAAACTCTATGATTGATCGAACGGAAAGAATAGCTTCGTGTTATTTTACTACGGACTCTTGAATAGATCAATCAGAAAGGATAACTTTGAGGTGGTTTCGTACCCTACAATAATCTCTTCGTTTGTTCTCCGCTATTAGTGACTTTGGAGTGACTCTTTGTTGCATGTTGAGGGATAGTTATATGATCTAGTTATGTTATTATAGTTGAGAGAACTTGCACTAGTGAAAGTATGAACCCTAGGCCTTGTTTCCTAGCATTGCAATACCGTTTGTGCTCACTTTTGTCATTAGTTACCTTGCTGTTTTTATATTTTCAGATTACAAAAACCTATATCTACCATCCATATTGCACTTGTATCACCATCTCTTCTCCGAACTAGTGCACCTATACAATTTACCATTGTATTGGGTGTGTTGGGGACACAAGAGACTCTTGCAGGGTTGCTTGAGAGAGACCATCTTCAACCTACGCCTCCCACGGATTGATAAACCTTCGGTCATCCACTTGAGGGAAATTTGCTACTGTCCTACAAACCTCTGCACTTGGAGGCCCAACAACGTCTACAAGAAGAAGGTTGTGTAGTAGACATCAACATAGTATTTGTGGCAAAGCCACCTTTATAATTCTTTCATACATGTCGCTCTTGATTCATTTCATAACCCGGTACACCGCCGGAGGCATTCACATAGAGTCATATTTTCTTCTTAATATTGAGTTGTAATTCTTGAGTTGTAAATCAATAAAAGTGTGATGATCTTCATTATTAGAGCATTGTCCCAAGTGAGGAAAGGATGATGGAGACTATGATTCCCCCACAAGTCAGGATGAGACTCCGGACTTTATGAAAATAAAAGAGGCCAAAGAAGCCCAAATAAAAGAAAGGCCAAAGAAGCCCACCAAAATTAAAAAAATGAGAGAAAAAGAGAGAAGGGACAATGTTACTATCCTTTTTCCACACTTGTGCTTCAAAGTAGCACCATGATCTCCATGATAGAGAGTCTCCTATGTTGTCACTTTCATATACTAGTGGGATTTTTTTATTATAGAACTTGGCTTGTATATTCCAATGATGGTCTTCCTCAAAATGCCCTAGGTCTTCGTGAGCAAGCAAGTTGGATGCACACCCACTTAGTTCCTTTTGTTGAGCTTTCATACATTTATAGCTCTAGTGCATCCGTTGTATGGCAATCCCTACTCCTCGCATTGAAATCAATTGATGGGAATCTCCATAGCCCATTGATTAGCCGCGTCGATATGAGACTTTCTCCTTTTTTGTCTTCTCCACACAACCTCCATCATCATATTCTATTCCACCCATAGTGCTATATCCATGGCTTACGCTCATGTATTGCGTGAGGGTTAAAAAAGCTGAAGCGCGTTAAAAAGTATGAACCAATTGCTTGGCTGAAACCGGGGTTGTGCATGATGGGAGCATTTTTGTGTGAAGAAAATGAAGCATGGCCTAACTGTATGATTTTGTAGGGATAAGCTTTCTTTGGCTATGGTATTTTGATAAGACGTGATTACTTTGTTAGTATGCTTGAAGTATTACTATTTTTATGTCAATATGAACTTTTGTCTTGAATCATTTGGATTTAAACATTCATGCCACAATAAAGAAAATTACATTGAGAAATATGCTAGGTAGCATTCACATGAAAAATTCTGTTTTTATCATTTACCTACTCGAGGACGAGCAGGAATTAAGCTTGGGGATGCTTGATACGTCTCCAGCATATCTATAATTTTTTATTGTTCCATGCTATTATATTATCTATTTTGGATGTTTAATGGGATTTACTAAGCACTTTATATTATTTTTGGGACTAACCTATTAACCGGAGGCCCAGTCCAAATTGCTGTTTTTTACCTATTTCAGTGTTTCGCAGAAAAGGAATATCAAACGGAGTCCAAACGGAATGAAACCTTTGGGGGAGTTATTTTTGGAACAAAAGCAATCTAGGAGACTTGGAGTAGACGTCAGGGAAGCAACGAGGTGGCCACGAGGGTCCAGGGTGCGCCCTAACCCCTGGGCGTGCCCCCACCCTCGTGGGCCCCTCGTGGCTCCCCTGACCGACTTCTTTCGCATATATATATATATCCATATACCCCGAAAACATCTAGGAGCACCATAGATCGGGAGTTCCACCGCCGCAAGCCTCTGTAGCCACCAAAAACCAATCGGGACCCTATTACGCCACCCTGCCGGAGGGGGGATCCCTCACCGGTGGCCATATTCATCATCCCAGCGATCTCCATGATGAGGAGGGAGTAGTTCACCCTCGGGGCTAAGGGTATGTACCAGTAGCTATGTGTTTGATCTCTCTCTCTCCCTCTCCCTCTCTCTCTCTCTCTCTCGTGTTCTTGATTTGGCACAATCTTGATGTATCGCGATTTTTGCTATTATAGTTGGATCTTATGATGTTTCTCCCCCTCTACTCTCTTGTAATGGATTGAGTTTTCCCTTTGAAGTTATCTTATCGGATTGAGTCTTTAAGGATTTGAGAACACTTGATGTATGTCTTGAGTGGGATACCCGTGGTGACAATGGGGTATTCTATTGATTCACTTGATGTATGTTTTGGTGATCAACTTGCGGGTTCCGTGACCTTGGGAATCTATGCATAGGGGTTGGCACATGTTTTCGTCTTGACTCTCCGGTAGAAATTTTGGTGCACTCTTTGAAGTACTTTGTGTTGGTTGCATAGATGAATCTGAGATTGTGTGATGCATATCGTATAATCATACCCACGGATACTTGAGGTGACATTGGAGTATCTAGGTGACATTAGGGTTTTGGTTGATTTGTGTCTTAAGGTGTTATTCTAGTACAAACTCTATGATAGATCGAACGGAAATAATAGCTTCGTGTTATTTTACTACGGACTCTTGAATAGATCGATCAGAAAGGATAACTTTGAGGTGGTTTCATACCCTACCATAATCTCTTCGTTTGTTCTCTGCTATTAGTGACTTTGGAGTGACTCTTTGTTGCATGTTGAGGGATAGTTATATGATCCAATTATGTTATTATTGTTGAGAGAACTTGCAATAGTGAAAGTATGAACCCTAGGCCTTGTTTCCTAGCATTGCAATACCGTTTATGCTCACTTTTGCCACTTGTTACCTTGCTGTTTTTATATTTTCAGAATACAAAAACCTATATCTACCATCCATATTGCACTTGTATCACCATCTCTTCGCCGAACTAGTGCACTGAAAGCACAAGTGCTCCCTGGGTGATTTTGGTAATGAATGTCAACATATCTCTTGTTGGACTAATACTTTCATCTAGTATATTTTAGATAAGCCCAACAGCGGAGTGGCATGGACAAAAGGATGTGGAACCCCTTCAAGATGCTAAGGACAAAGGATTGGCTCAAGCTCCAAGTCCAAGACTCTACATTTTCCATTTTAGTGATCCAAGATCACACTGAGTCTATAGGAAAGCCAATACTATTAAAAGGGGATGAGGCGTTGCTTAATGGCTTGCTTGCTCAAAATGCTTAGGATATGCTCCAAAAGCCCTCAACCACTTTCTCATATCCACATATGTCTCAAACCAAAAGTTAAACTCGGCCCCACCGATTTGATCCATCCGGCGCCACCGAGTTCATTTGACATAGCCACTGCCAGAAACCCTAGTCTTTTCGGTCTGACCGATAGGGATCTTGGCCTCACCGAGATGGGGTTGCAAACTCTCTGTTTCCCTTCATAATGTTTCGGTCTAATCGAGATGCGCGATCGGTCCCACCGAGTCTACAATGCAAACTCTCTGTTTCCTTTTTGTAACGCTTCGGTCCCACCAAGACGAGCGAATCGGTCCCACCGAGTTTGCCTAACCAACTCTCTGGTTAGCTTATTACCAAAGTTGTTCCAACCGACTTTGAGTAATCGGTCCAACCGAGATTACATTATGCCCTAACCCTAATGATATCAGGCCCACCGAGATGACATGTCGGTCCCATCGAAATTGCCTAATGGTCACATATGTACTGAATCGGTCCGACCGAGTTTTCTGATTCGGTCCCATCGAGTTTGGTATAATGTGTATAACGGTTAGATTTTATGTGGAGGCTATATATACCCCTACACCCTCTCCTCATTCGTGAGGGAAGCCATCAGATCGTGCCTACACTTCCATTACCCATTTTCTGAGAGAGAGCCACCTACTCATGTGTTGAGACCAAGATATTCCAATCCAACCATATGAATCTTGATCTCTAGCCTTCCCCAAGTTGCTTTCCACTCAAATCATCTTTCCACCATATCCAATCCTATGAGAGTGAGTTGAGTGTTGGGGAGACTATCATTTGAAGCACAAGAGCAAGGAGTTCATAATCAACACACCATCTATTACCTTTTGGAGAGTGGTGCCTCTGACAAGATTGTGGAGTTGAACCAAGGAGTTTGTAAGGGCAAGGAGATCGCCTACTTCATGAAGATCCACCCTAGTGAGGCAAGTCCTTCGTGGGCGATGGCCATGGTGGGATAAACAAGGTTTCTTCTTCATGGACCCTTCGTGGGTGGAGCCCTCCGTGGACTCGCACATCCGTTACCCTTCGTGGGTTGAAGTCTCCATCAACGTGGATGTACGATAGCACCACCTATCGGAACCACGAAAAAAACATACGTGTCTCCAATTGCGTTTGCGCACTCCAATCCCATCACTTTACTTTCTTGCAAGTTGCATGCTTTACTTTCCGCTGCTCATATACTCCTTGCATGCTTTCTTGATTTGTATTGTGAATGGTTAAACTTATGCTCAAACTCCACCCAAACTTGAAAAACTTAAAAACTGCCAACTTTGTGTTGAAGTGTGTACCCCTCCTCTAGACACCTCTTCTCGATCCTTTCATGCACCTATACAATTTGCCATTGTATTGGGTGTGTTGGGGACACAAGAGACTCTTTGTTATTTGGTTGCAGGGTTGTTTGAGAGAGACCATCTTCATCCTATGCCTCCCACGGATTGATAAACCTTAGGTCATCCACTTGAGGGAAATTTGCTACTATCCTACAAACTTCTGCACTTGGAGGCCCAACAACATTTGCAAGAAGAAGGTTGCATAGTAGACATCATAATCCAGGACCGGAAATGTCCCTGTTGCTCTTAGGAAGGATACTATATTTTTCAGTCATTTACTTTTTCCACTCCATCGCGGTTCACTGTTTCCAGGTAAGAACTGTGTAGATTGGGGTTTGGGGCGATTTGGGGATTTTGTAGTCTCTGGTTCCATGTTATTTTACTGATGTCATGTATGGAGTTATTGATTTTACCTCTACTATGTACCATGTTGTGGTTGTGGTCTGCTTCCATTAGTTGATTTAGGGTTTATTCAACTAGAACTGGAATCAAATGAGGTTTCTTTATTCAGACTATTTCAATTTTGTGGACAGATTTGAGGCATGGATCCACTGGATTATGCACAAGAGCATAGTGATTGGGAGGATGCTTATGCACAAGAGCAGCAACAACATTCATCCGGAGAAGAGCAGCAACATCATTCAGAGGAGCAACATGAAAATGTAGGTGCAAAGGAGCAGCATGCTACTGGAGCTTCCATCTCAACTTTAACACCTATGCTCTCTGTCCAACTGTGTAAACACAAGCTTTTCACTCTTCTTTCTTGTCCAAACAACATCATGTACATCCTTAATTAACTATTGCTGGAGAGGTGTGCCTGTTTTATCCAACCACTTGAATAACAAGCATCCACCAACGCCTCCAATCTTGCAACAAACAAAAAGCAGAGTATCCATGTAACACCCGGATAGAAATCAAACAAGTTTGCTTCAGAGAACAGAAAACTACCAATCAATGGCTGCACCGATATCTCCATCCCTGAATTATCAAGTATGGTGATAGCCAGCATTACCGTGATCTCCAAAGAACAATAACTATGCAACATAGTGCTGAACTTTGACATTTGCATTTTGCTCTAAGTTTCCTTTTAATATTTGGTAATTTATTTAATTATTCTTTCTTTGAATATATGGTTTCACTATAGGAAATTTATTTGAAGGTCTCCATGGTGGCATAATTCTATGTAGATGACATAAAGGGGCCTCGATCATGACAACTACTCGGCAGCGGAACAATGTCGTAGCGGGACTCCATAGCACAGGGACACCGATGTGGACACGGTCTAGACTCGGCCAGCACTCCTTTCCAACGAGACTTTCCTTAAATCTGGCATGACACGCCAGGTCAGTATATTGAATGTACTTGCAAGATCACAATAAGCATAAACATAATGACAAACAATATCATGACATTTAACCATTTAAGCAACAATGCAACCATATATCCAACATGCTGTGACTATGCTCAACTGGTGCTCGTTCCCCAGACTTGCTTACCGGACGTGATCAATACCAGACCACAAACATGATAATTCCAAAAACACACTCGTGATCCTTATGGCGATCACAACCCGACCAACTCGTGGCCCATGATCCTTACGACTATCACAACCCGAGCAACTCGTGGCCCGTGATTCTTACGATGATCACAACCCGACCAACTCGTGGCCCGTGATCCTTACGGCGATCACAACCCGACCAACTCGTGGCCCGACTCAACACAATGGCCTCACTGCCATCCTTAGTGCAAGCTTAGTGTGCATATTTTATTAAGTGTTGACCCATGGTGTACCCAACTTTCGAGATCGAGCGTGTTCGTAAACGTGGACTCGGCTATCGATAGATTAAAAACACTCTGTAGAGGTTAGTACACTGTACCCACACTACGGAACCCATGGCCTCGCACTCCCATTCGGGTGGACCAACAGCGTTCCGACAAAACCATTTCATTGTCATGACACTCTCCCGGCATTCCGACTCACACCCCATCGGGCTAGTCCTGGGTGGCCCCGTGTCTACCTCCAGACACCTCGACCACCATCGAGGCCACGATCCACTCTGGGATCTGGTACCAAAACTTAACTTAACAACGGGCACACAAGGTTATGCTTGCCTACCGGGCCAGGGTACAGCACGCCCATAACCTTCCCTAAATGGAGGCACCGACCAGAGGCACGACAATGAAACGCATTAAGGCCATCCCATACCGGCAAATGTGGTTGCACTTGGAAAGACTCGTTTCAGCAGCACCATGACCTGGTCAACAACATATTCAAGTTGAGTAATTAATCAGGTTCAACTTAATGTGAAAATAACCGGTGTCATAATGCCATACTATGCATCACTTAACATATGCATCACATAACCGTGCAAACCACTGAATCAACCACGCTCCTACGGAGCCATCATCAACTCATGCTACTACTCTGGTTAAGATCACACCTCACTTATACCAAAATCATTTCTAGCAATCTTATCATTTTTCATCATGCAAAAATAATAATTAAACTAATTATCAAACTCTATGACCATAGCATTTATTCATCACTTGCACCTAAGTTCTCCTTAGCTTACCAACAAGATTTACTTCAAACCTTCTATAGTTCAAGTATTTTAACATGACAAGCATTTAACAGAATATAATCATTATATAACTACTTTAAATGCATAAATATTAATAAGTTCAAGTAGAAAAGTCAAAAATATTGAAGTGGCACTCTGAAAATGTTACTGTGGCTTGCCTTTGTACTGATGCGGTTCACAAAGCTCCTGGTGATCCTCAAGACATGCTGGCTGTTCTGAAAATATTCAAAACCACAAAAAGAAAACATCAAGAAACCTTCTGAAAATTACCAGAAAATCTAGACAGCAAGGAAACATCACATCTTATGGGTTCTGTTAGATTTTTGGACACAGAACACAATGCAAAAAGAATCAATGCATTTGGACTTATAGATAAAAAGTTATGGCCATTTGAAGTTTCCTGGATTTTAAATGAATTTGAAATAAATAAACAGAGGGATGACGTCGAAGGCTTAAACACTCGGGGTGCCACCACTCATACCGCTTCGCGCGCTTAATGAGTGGGTGACTAGCGGGACCCACTAGTCAGGCCGGAGGGAGGGGAGAGGGAAACAGAGGGAGGCGGCGCTTCGCCGGAGCTCACGCCGGCGGTGAGGCTTCTTGGAGTCAAACGAGAGGGAGGGATTGACGGAGGAGATGTTTGCGCACCTGCCCGTACCCGTAGCGTAGCTAACGGTGGCCGGACAGTGTCGGATTTGACCTCTCCAACGGAGGCAGAGGGCGGAGGTTGCCGGATTTGACCTCTCCAGCGGAGGCAGAGGGCAGAGGTTGCCGGAGATGAAGAAGACGATGGCTTGGGGAGGCTCCAGGGGTTCCAGCGAGGTGGGTTGTCTTCACGGAGGAGAGGCGGAGGCCCTGGCTGGGTCGCCTTGGCTTGGGAGGGGCCGGAGCTACCGGAATGATCCGAAGGGGATCGCCAGCGAGCTCGGCTCCGGGACGGCAGCCTGCGGCCTGCCTGGCCGGGCTGCGGCTTCTACTGGCTCTAGGAGGAGGGGGAACTGGCTGTGGGTGCTCCAAGAGGCTGCAGGTGGCTGCTTTTATAGGCGGGGCGGTGAGGAGGGCTCGGGCTCCGCCGGAGGACACCTGTCCACGGCACCCGACGACGAACGACGCCAGAGAGAGAGGGAAAAGACGACGGAGGTCACGCCAGAACTGTGCGTAGGCGCGGACGAGCACAGGAGCGAGGGGGAAAGAGACGAACACAGTGCACCGCGCACTGTGCTGTTGGCCAGACCGTGCCCGTGCTCGCTGTGGCAAGCTCCGGCGTCGGCGAGCGGCAGGGGGAGTTATGGAGGTGGAGACGAGGATGGTGGCGAGGTGTGGCATGCTCTGGCCGGCTGGGCAGCGAGCACGCGCTCAACAGAGGCGCTGGCGACGCACAGAGCACGCGTATTGCATGCCAACATGGTCGGACGAACACGGTCACCGCGTGAGCCGTGACATCAGGCCACCCTACGCACTAACAAAGATGTCTGGCGTGTAGTCCTTAGTAAAATGAGTTGTTACCACGGTTTGGTTAAGTTCCAGGTGCAGTAGAAGTAAACTTGTGCTGCTGACAAGTTACTGAACAGTAACTTTGGAGAGTTACTATGGTCAAACCACTGGGATTCAAGGGCTGAGCTTTGGGGTTTTACTATCTCTTACTAAGGTAAATAGGCACAGGGAAAACCAACTACAATGGAGCTAGTAAAAAGGTAGTTGATGTAGAAACTACCATTTCTGCCCAGAAGTGACTTTTTTTCTATAGCCAAAATATTCCAAAGAGTGGTGAAATATTTTTGCTCAGAAATGTGCCCTAGGTTCCAAAGAATAATTGGGATTTTTCTCAGGATTTTCGGGGCAAGAAAAATTAGGGTTGCTTTGGAGCTCAAAGGGTGATCTAGGGTTTTGGAGGCCAAAATGAATATTTTTCATTTAAGAAAAATATTCCAAACAATATTTTTGGTTTGGCCAGGGGTGAAATGATGGTTGTGAGGAGGAGAGGGAACACTTGGGTGAAAATCAAGGGGTACCCAAGTGGTTAAGTCCAAATGAAATGATTCAAAACTCCAAATTCAATACCAACTCAACTGAAAATCAAGCAAAGAAGAAGAGGGCAAAAACCAGGCTGTCACAACCTCCCACACTTGAATGAATCTCGTCCTCGAGATTCGGTTGCTTGGGAAAACCATTCTGGATAACATGCCCTAAGAAATTCTTCTGATTCCCATGTTGATTCTGACTCGGTATGATGCATCCATTGGACCTTGTAAAACTTTCATGATTTACTGCGAGTGACCCTTTCCATCTGATCCAAATTTTTCATGAGCCTTTCTTCATAGGTCAAGTCCTTTGCCAACTCTATCTCTGCCAAATCGGTCTTTTTCTCGGGCTGTGATATGCACCGTCGCTGTTGTGAAACATGGAACACGTTATGCACGTCTGACAACTCAGGGGGCAATTCCAACTGATATGCCACAACACCTACTCGTGTCATAACGGGAAATGGACCAATAAACCTGGGTGCCAGCTTTCCACGGGTTTGAAACCTCTTGACTACTTTCATAGGAGTGACTCGAAGTTAGACATGTTCTCCGGGTTCAAAACTGATTTGTCGGTGCTTTGCATCATAATAACTTTTCTGTCGCGATTTGGCCAATTGCAATCTGTCTCAGATCTCCTTGACTTGCTTTTCGGCTTCCAGCATGAGATCTGTTCCAAAAATACGGCTATCTCCGGTTTGAGACCAACTTAATGGAGTGCGGCACTTACGGCCATACAAAGCTTCATATCGTGACATCTTTAAACTGGTCTGGAACCCATTGTTATACGAGAACTCGGCATATGGCAAGCAATCTTCCCATTGTGGTCCTTGGGCCAAAACACATGCTCGGAGCATATCTTCGAGTATCTGATATACCCTTTCTGTCTGCCCATCTGTCTGAGGATGATAAGCGGTACTGTATTTCAATTCCGTTTCGAGGGCCTGGTGGAGAAGGGACCAAAAAACGGAGGTGAAAAGCGAACCTCGGTCAGAAGTGATGGTTCGGGAACTCCATGCAGATTGACAATTCTGGATACATACAGTTGTGCAAGCTCATCTGCTCGGTATGAGGTTTTGATTGGGAGGAAGTGGGCCACCTTGGTTAAAGTATCCACTATGACCCAGATCGCATTATTGCCCCATCGGGTCCTAGGTAGTCCTGTGATGAAATCCATACAGACATCGTCCCATTTCCATTGTGACACTGGCAGCGGTTGGAGAAGTCCGGCTGGTTTCTGATGTTCTGCCTTTACTTTGTTGCATATGTCGCAACAAGCCACGAAATAAGCAATGTCTTTCTTCATTCCATCCCACCAGAATATTTGTCTAAGATCTTCATACATTTTCATACCTGCAGGGTGGATTGAAAACGAGGATTCGCAGGCTTCTGACAAAATTTTCTGCTTCAGATCTGCTTGATTAGGCACACAAATCCTTCCCCTGAATCGGAGGGTACCGCACTGATCCTTCGAGAAATCAGAAAACTTGATACGTTTCTGCAGATCGGCATCGCCTGACTGGGCTTTACGGATTTCTTCCTCAAGAGTAGGGGTAACCTTCAGGATATTGGCAAGGCCAGCCTCAACTATGACTAGGTTGAGCTAAGCAATCTCCTCTTTAAGTTCTGAAGGCAAAGATTCCAACATGACGTTTAAACTGGCGGGCTTTCGACCGAGCGCATCGGCAACCACGTTGGCCTTACCCGGATGGTAATTTATTCCAAAGTCATAATCCTTGACCAACTCAAGCCATCTTTGTTGATGGAGATTTAAATCTGGATGAGTAAATATATACTTGAGGCTTTTGTGATCGGTAAAAATTTGGCACCTTTTTCCGATGAGATAGTGTCTCCAAATTTTTAAAGCATGAACTACCACGGCCATTTCCAAATCGTGAGTGGGGTAATTTCCTTCATGGGGTTGTAGCTGCCGTGAGGCATAAGCTACTACCTTGCCATCTTGCATAAGTACGCACCCTAGTCCTTGCCGAGAAGCGTCGCAGTATACGTCAAAACTGCGGTAGATATCTGGAAGTGTTAATACTGGCGTAGTTGTCAGGCGTTTCTTCAACTCTGTGAAACTTTTCTCATAGTCTGAAGTCCATTCAAACTTCTTATCCTTTTTGAGCAGCTCCGTCATGGGCTTAGCAATCTTGGAAAACCCTTCAATGAAACGGCGGTAGTATCCGGCTAATCCAAGAAAACTCTGGACCTGAGATACGATGGTGGCTGGCAACCAGTCGAGCACGTCTTTTACCTTGCTTGGGTCCACGGCTATACCTTCAGCGGATAGCACATGCCCCAGGAATCCAACTTGCTTGAGCCAAAACTCGCATTTACTAAATTTGGCGTATAACTGGTGCTCACGGAGTCGTTGTAACACTACGCGGAGGTGTTCCTTATGCTCTTCTTCACTTCTCGAGTAAATAAGTATATCATCAATGAAGACGACCACGACCTTATCGAGGAAATCCATGAATACTTTATTCATCATGTGCATGAAGAATGCAGTGGCGTTGGTGAGGCCGAAGGACATGACTGTATATTCATAGAGACCATAGCGAGTGGTGAATGCGGTCTTGGGAATATCCTCCTTTTTAATTTTGAGCTGATAATATCCAGTCCGTAAATCAATCTTTGAGAATACCTTGGATCCACTGAGCTGATCAAACAAATCATCAATTCTTGGCGGAGGGTATTTGTTTTTGATTGTGACATCATTCAACTGCCGGTAGTCCACACACATACGAAGGCTGCCATCTTTCTTGTCCACAAAAATAGCAGGTGATCCCCATGGTGAGGAACTGGGGCGGATATACACTTTTTGGAGGATTTCATCAAGTTGTTTCTTTAGCTCCACTAATTCGGATGACGGCATTGGATAGTATTTCTTGTGTATTGGCGTGGCTCCGAAGTTCTATTGCAAACTCAAGCTCTCGATCAGGTGGCATGCCTGGCAGTTCTTCTCACTGACCACCGGAATTAATTCCATTTCAGCTACTGCTGTAAAGACCATTTCCTTGGAGGGTATGCTCCTATGAGCAATAAACTTTATAGTTTGTCAATCCTAGCCGGTCAAGTTGACTTCTTGGGTCGCACAATTTATGCATACTTGGTACTGAGTCAGCCAATTCATACCCAAGATAACATCCAACTTATCAGACTCAATAAGTATCAAAGACGTTGGAAAACGAATTCCGTTGATACTGACTTCCAGATTGCGGCAGACTAGATTGCTTCTGATAAGAGATCCCGGGGTTTGTACCAGCATATTCTTGCCCAAAAGGGAACAAGGAAATTTGTTTTGGGCAACAAAACTCCAAGAAATAAAAGAGTGGGAAGCCCCAGAGTCAAATAAAATTACTGCAGGTATGTTATTAACAGGAAACATACCAATGACGACTTCGGGATTTTCTTGTGCTTCGTCGGCGGAAATGTGATGAACGTATCCCGTGACGTCATGCTGACTTGGACCTGCCTCCAAATAGTGGATTTGTGGCTTGAACTTAGCATTGGTCCGGTTGTTCTTGGGACACTGTTTGGCATAATCTCCAGTTTGTCCACAACTGTAACAGGAATTGTTGCGCACGCGATTCTCTAGAACTGGGTTGAGCACGTCACTCTTGACTTGGGTGGTGGCCTTGTTAACATTTTGTTGCCAGTTAGGCTGGTATGCTACCCGAGTTGGCTGCCAGGTACGAACCTTCTGCGCTGGTTGCATTTCCCTTTTGGGCTCCAACTTGCACTTGTGATCGTTATGGGCAGACTTATTATCTGATACAAGCTTGTGTTCCCTTTCAGCAATGAAAGCCTTGTTTACCAGGGTTTGGAAATCTGGGAAATCGAACACACTGAGAGCACAGCGAAGTTGCGGGTTTAATCCACCAAGAAATCGGTCTATCTTCCTTTCTTCAGTGGCCACATCATATTGAGAGTAACGTGACAGGTGATTGAATTTCTGCAAATATTCTCCCACTGACTGACTTCCTTGGAGGAGCGTGAGAAATTCACGTTGCTTAGTGTTCATAATTCCCGCAGGGATGTGATATTTCCGGAATTGCTCCTTGAACCTTGTCCAGGTAATTGCTTCATTATCAGTCCCTATGGCTTTTTCATTTTCCCACCATATAGCAGCAGTGCCTTCCAGATAATGTGTTACAAATGGAACCTTATCCTATTCATCAGTTCGAGCAACCTCAAGCTTCTTTTCCATAGTTCTCAACCAATCATCTGCATCCAATGGGTCAATGGCCTGACTGAAACTGGGAGGCTTGGTCCTTTGAAAATCAGATAACTTGGAGTGAGGGACAAGATGATTTCCATTCTGTCCAACCATTGCTTGAATACTTCTGAATATTTCCATCACATCATTGTTTCGTCGTTCCTCGAACATACGCATAATTTGCTCGGTGGATGGCGGATTTGGCGGTGGAGGCGGTGGTGGAACGTACGGCTCGGGTGATTGTCCTGCCTATCGTGCAGAACGCCGAACATGAGAACCCTCGCGAATGTTGCTACTACAGCCTCCCCGCGTCATCCTAATATGATTTTTCCCAAGTCAACGCAACCGAGATGAGAAGAATTCAACATAAACTGGGGAGAAGCCAGCAACAAAAATCCAAGTGAAAACGAAAAGACGAAGAAAATACGGCGAATAAAATAAAGTCCAACATAATTATATATAGACTCATACATGAAATATAACAACATGCCAGGTCCATCTACCCTCATACATGAAACGAAACATCATGACTCGTACGACTACATCCATACTCCATCCCGACGACTGCGAATACTCGAAAGCTCTACTGCTCTGCAGGTGCTGCGGGGTCCTCTCCTGAAGCGGACTCGGATCCAGAACTGACGGGGTTAAAGGAGATCTCTGGGTTAAAAGTGACACGACGACGCTGCCTCGAGGGCTCTCCCTTAGGGGCAGGTGGAGTGTGGATCATCGGGGCTACAGGAGTGGTGATGAGTGAAACCCACTCAGCAGGAGCACTAAGTGGACTCACAGTCGCGGTGCCCGAGCTACTCGGAGGAGTAACCGGAGAAACAGGGGATCTAGAACTGGCAGGGATGTAGGGAGTAAATCCTACAGATGGAGAAGTAGTGGCTGAGCGAGCAGAGACTACAGTAGATGCATAAACATTTTGTTAGTTAAATCTATGGTCAAAATTTGACACGGATTACAATGGGGACCAATAAACCAGGACGGAGGTAGTACTTACTTGCTCCTACAGGTGCTAAGCTTGCCACATAGGCATAAAGTCTGATGTGGTAAGTTAATTAAGAAGAGAGAGACTAGTTTGGTGGCCCAAGGAAGAAACGATGCTAAGCGTGTGTACCTAGGTGAAAACACAATTTTGAGTCTATAGCTAATTAAATGAAGCAAACTTAGCAACAAAAAACTAATAAGCACCTATGCATTGAGGACTTGATTACTAAGCCATTTAATGCCCTTAGCACCTCATCTAAAGCACCATTTCATTAGAAGATGTCACTCCTTGGCAAATGCAATAAATAATACTCCCTCTGTCCCATAATATAAGAACGTTTTTGGCACTACACTAGTGTCAAAAACGTTCTTATATTATGGGACTGAGGGAGTACGAAGAAAGAGATAGAGAGAAGTAAAAAAAATACACTTATAGCCAACCTTATAGCTAACATTGTTGTAGTATGAGTGAGTAAGTGATGACATGCCAACATCAGATAGCCTAACGCACCGTGTTAAATCTCCAAGGGTGCGACCGCACGAGCGACGCGATGGTCGTGGTAGGCGCAACCATGATACGGGCTGCTGGCAGCCCTTGGATCTGAGATCGAACGGTCGCATGCTAAGTTGCTGAAAATTTGCAGAATAACCCTCCAGGATAGGATATTAACCCATAGGTCTAGAATCACGCCATGCAACCGTTCGATCTCAGATCCAAGGGCTCTCGGAAGCCCGTATCATGCGTGAATGGAAAGCCACTACCCTGCCGTTCGCACGCAGGCAGTTCGCTCCTACTCATCTCCGCACATCCTTTAATATTACGGCGGTTCCCTCCTAGTCATCCTATCCTTTCACATTACCGCAGTTCCACTAATCCTAACCCTCCTCCAAATCCATGGCGTCCCAAATCTCCATGATCGGCGGTGAGTACAGGTTAGAACCATCACCGGCCATGAGTTTGACGTCATCTACACCCGTTCTTCCGCGACGGTGAACAGATGCCTTGCTCGCTTCAGACACATGTTCGAAAACTCAGAAGATGAGTGGGTCGCTAGGCTAGATGTTGAGTACACCATAGTCCTGGGACGAGAGAAGGATCTAAAGGAGGAAGAGAGGAAGAAGCCCACTGTGATCTAGGTTTGCGTGCATGAATTATGCTTGGTCTACCACATATGCCATGTCGACGTTGAATGCCTGGATTTCAAGAACTTCCTCAAGAGCAACCTAGTCAAATTCGTTACTGTAGACTTTACAAACGACAAAAAAGTCCTGGGTCGAATAGGCCTCGTTGTAGGCAACCCCTTCGATCTCTAGAAGAATCGGCTGCTGCCCTCCAGTGGCCAACCTTCAATGCTGACCCTGGCAGGAGCCATGGTTCATCCTTCATACGGTAAACTAGAGAAACCTCAATACACGTTTCATCGTCAGCCATGGCAGCGGAATGTACTAGATATAGAGCACATCCACTATGCTGCAATGGATGGCTACCTTTGTTTCAGTATCTACAAGGGTTGGATGAAGAGCAAGATCCAAGTGTGCGGTTCAAGCAAAGAAGTATCGGCCAAGAGGAAGAGGGACAAGGACGAAGTCGAGGACGTGGACGAGGACTCCGAGTAAGGTGGGAGTGTCGTTGCTCATGGTGGTTCTAATGCAGTGTCTACCGGATTAGTTGCATAGTTTAATTTCAGGTGTGCTTAGTTTAATTTGAGGGGTGTGTTGTGCTGAGCCCCCAGCAGAACTATGTTATGTTTCTTCTTGTTACTTTAACTCTTCAGTATGTACATACTAGTATTTCTTACATTTCATCTTTTAGTTGGTGTAGTCCTCAAGGTCATCTGCTCGGTTGATGATGGTAATGCAGTTTTCATGGCTGTCGGCAGCGGGGAAGAAGATCTGAGGCGGCGAAAGACAGTCTGGAGGCCGGATCCCTGCTGTGCTGGACCCTGCGTTGGAGCAGCTGAGCTGGGGTGGACGACGGCGCAGCAGGAGCGGGACAACCCACGCAAGGTTCTCTTTGACAACTATCTGTAAGAGAAGTAATTCTGTAAGGGCTCGTTTGAATTGGAGGACTCCAACAATGCAGGGATAGGAAATAGACAGGAATAGGATAGGAATGCACGTGCAAAACAGATAATTTAAAAACACAGGATTTCTGCCAATCTGGGTGTTTGATTCACCACAAGAAAATGTACGGTTATAATGCTATTATGCTACTATCTCTTAGTCTTGTGCTTCATGAATAGGAATTTGAAAAGGAGGGCAAGTGAAAATTAAAATTCCTACATTTTTTCTTTCAAGGAGACACTAAAGGAACAAATCCGTGTGCTCAATGGACAATATATATAACATGTAGAGTAAAAAAGAGATGCAACAAGTGTACAACCTCTTTGGCGAAGCCATGTTGATCTCAGCATGATTGGGTTGGCCGGTGAGGATGCTCTGGCTGACTTTGCTGTCGGAGGAAGGGAAGAAGATCTTAGGCGTCTGGAGTTGGAGCCCGAGGTACTACTCCGCTGTGATGGAGGGTTTCGTCATTGGAGCAGCTCCGGTGAGTTGTATGACGCCGAGGCTGAAGCAGGACAAGAGAGACAACGAACAACATTAACCTGAGTGGAATTCTAATAGCATCTCCAATACATGACATAAAATACATAACCACAAAGTGCTAGATGTAAAATACATCAGCCGCTCATCTCTGAACTTAACTGTCGAAACTGAATTTAACTGTCGAAACTGAACTTAACTGTCGAAACTAATTTTTGCTGTCGAAACTGATTTTTGCTGTCGAAACTGAATGTACTAGCAAGGTGAGGCTACACGTCGGATGACTGACTTTTTCATCTCTGGTCAGTCAACTTTGCAGCCGTTGGATAGGAAATCAAGGGCCCGCGGTTCATCTTCAACCTCCACCACCCTGAGGCGCCAGCCACCACCGGCCAAACAGCAGCCCCCCGCCGCCCCGCCCGCCCCGAAAACACTCCCCACCGCCGCCCCATCCATCCCTCTAGGCCCCCCCGTGCCGAGCTTTTTCTCCAGCGATCCCCACGCCACCGCCCTGTCAATGCCCCGCCACCGCCGGCGACCACCGTCCCCACCCTGAACCCTAAGATAGATAGTGGGGTACCTCTCCGGCGAGCCCCCCTCCCTAATGCGGCTTGTTCTTCCTTCACCCCGGCGAGCCCCCACCCCACCCCCTGAAAATCGACTGACCCAAAAGTCGATTCAGTCGACTGAAGTGTAGCTAAATCAGAGCAGCATCGCAAGCAAGAGCAGCAGCGTGAGCAAGAGAAATAGCAAGAGCAGACCAGGCACAGGACCGAGAGCAAGAGCAGAGCAGCAGCGCGAGCGAGAGCTAAAGCAGCAGCAGCTCCTACTGATGTGGACGTCGCCGCCGAGGGAGCGACACCGTGGAGGAAGTGGCCGGTGACGCCGCCGTGGATGGAGCCGCGCCGTGTCGGCTCGGGACCGAGCGCCGGCAGCACCGTGAGATCGAATCAAGAAGAAAATGCCGCGATTAGTGTACAACCTCTTTTGTGGCACCGATTAGGCCGCAGATTCATCCGAGGAAACGGTGATGATGATGCTCTTTCGGTGGTGCAGGTGAAGACGGCGGTGTGGGAATGGAGGTGGCGCGAAAGACGAGGGGAACGTCGGGGCAGCTCCTTGGAGGTGAAGGACGGGGTGGCTGAACCGATGGGATGACGAGATCGATGACGGATCCTCATCCGGTACGGTGGATGAGGGACATCGAGGTGTTGCTGTGGACGACGTCATCGGGGAACAGGCTCCGGCTGGGTGGCGGACGGAGCAGGGTGTGGGGTTTCGTCGCGGGTTTTTGAGGCCTCGGTGTACGAATGGGTGGGCGGATGGGATGGCAGTGGGGAACCATGGCTTAGGGACGCGCTTGTCCGAAATGTGGGGTAAGTTACGAAAGTACCCCCCACCAATTTGAGGTGGTTCTCTCGGTTCAGGGGTACCACGGGCATTTCGCGTGTCGGGATTTCACAGGAGGTGGGAGTTTTCACGCGCGTTGTACTTTCGGAATAGCAAGGCGCGGGTTGAGATGGAGGGAGTTTTCAGAGCACAACGAGGCAAAGATATATCTCAAATATTTCAGGCTAACAAGGCGCGGTTGAAGAGGCGGGAGTTTCGCAGCACGATAGATAGAGACGCTAGCTTGAATTTTCGGCATAACAAGGCGCGGCTTTAAATTTCGGAAGAACAAGCTTAACGTGTACCCAAAAAAGACAACTTGCACCTCAACACACAACACACACACAAACACCATTTAGACTAGAGTTAAATATTTTAAATATATATCTTAAATATTTTGGGCTAACAAGGCGCGGGTTGAAATTTCCGGACAAGCCTAACGTGTACTGTACCAAATCAATGCGCACTACAAATGTCATTCAAAACTTTGAATTCATCTTATGTTCAATTAAAATATTTCGCTACGTGTATAATGCATGCAACCTACTACTCAAATGAACGTTTTAGCGCATTCCAAACGTATATACTACCGCCTCAATATGAACTAAATTTGAATTCATTTCTCTATTTGAATAAGATCTACAGTAATGATTGTTGTGAAGTCAAAGCATTTGAATTCGTTTCTCTGTTTTAATAAGATCTACAATCATCATTATTGTCAAGTTAAACCATCGTTTGTGTATTATCTTCATAGCACACCACATGATTAGTCTCGAGTTACATATGAACTATGTGTACTATATGAACTCGAACTCGATTTTTTGAATCCACTTTATTTTGATTTCAAATCACATTACATTTCTAGCTCTAGCTAGATCTTCATAATCTAAACCATGTCTCATATGTATAATGTGTTTATCACATTATGTATGGTGCCCCGCCCCCTACGCCTACAAGTATTTAGATGTGAGTTGCAAACACCACACATTACCACAAATTCAAATAAAATGTGAGAATGTTCGATATATCATATTGTTTAGATTGTTCGATATTTAGTTGTATGCTGCAAACGCCACACATTATCACAAATTCAAATAAAATGTGAGATTGTTTGATGTATAGTATGGTTTAGATTGTTCGGCATTTAGCTGTGAGTTGCAAACACCATGCATTATCAGATTATGGTATAACATGTGCACATCACATGTATCACTGCTATATTCATGCATGCAATGTTTAAAACACTATGATCTCCTATTCAAATATATGAATCCGCTTTCATATCAAATTATGATCTTTGTTAGTCTCTTACGACCACACAATCCTCTAACCTTTGTACCACTAACTTTCTCTCGTGCATGCATACGCCCTCCTCGCCCTCCGCCTCCCTCGGCATTCTATCCACCGGGCACATTCATTTTTTTTCTTTAGGTCGTTCTCCCAGAGTCTCCACAACTCCTTTCCGACACACACCGATCGATAAACCTCTCCAGCGATGCCTGCCTACAACATACACACACACCTTCAGTCTCCTCCTTTATGTGTCCTTGCCTAGTGTCTCTCATACAGTCACACACACGTGTAAACTCTCTCCCCTCTTTTCATCAATCTCACAACCGCACACTCCTCCCCCTATCTAGCTAGTAGTTGGGCCTCTCACACCACCTCCTAGCTCCATTCTCTCTGTCTATCCGTCTCGCTGGGCCTTATTTGCGTCTAACAAATGGACGTACACCGACCGATCTCTCGCTATACATATAGCTAGCTAGGTCCTTATAACTCATTTTTACCCACGCGTCGATCGATCTACCTCGTTAGTTGTGTCTCTCTGAGGGAGTCCTGGACTAGGGGGTGTCCGGATAGCCGGACTATCATCGTCGGCCGGACTCCAAGACTATGAAGATACAAGATTGAAGACTTCGTCCCGTGTCCGGATGGGACTTTCCTTGGCGTGGAAGGCAAGCTTGGCAATACGGATATGTAGATCTCCTACCATTGTAACCGACTCTGTGTAACCCTAGCCCTCTCCGATGTCTATATAAACCGGAGGGTTTTAGTCCGTAGGACGGACAACCATTACAACAATCATACCATAGGCTAGCTTCTAGAGTTTAGCCTCCTTGATCTCGTGGTAGATCCACTCTTGTACTACCCATATCATCAATATCAATCAAGCAGGAGTAGGGTTTTACCTCCATCGAGAGGGCCCGAACCTAGGTAAAAACATCGTGTCCCTTGTCTCATGTTACCATCCGCCTAGACGCACAGTTCGGGACCCCCTACCCGAGATCCGCCGGTTTTGACACCGACATTGGTGCTTTCATTGAGAGTTCCTCTGTGTCGTCACCGATAGGCTGGATGGCTCCTTCAATCATCAACAACAACGCGGTCCAGGGTGAGACTTTTCTCCCCGGACAGATCTTCGTGTTCGGCGGCTTTACACTGCGGGCCAATTCGCTTGGCCATCTGGAGCAGATCGAAAGCTACGCCCCTGGCCATCAGGTCAGATTTGGAAGCCTAAACTTCATGGCTGACATCCGCGGAGACTTGATCTTCGATGGATTCGAGCCACGGCCGAGCACGCCGCACTGTCGCGATGGCCATGATTTAGCTTTGCCGCCGGACAGTGCCCTGGAGGCCGCACATGAGTCTGCTCCGACCCCTAGTTCGGAGCCGACCGCGCAGGTCGAGGACAGGTGGCTGGACACCGCCTCGGGGGCTGCAATCTCTACGGCGATGGAGCCGAATACTGACCTTGTCCCTCGTAAAGCTCGTGACTCTAAGGTGCCGGACTCCTCGCCTGACTCCGAACCTCCTGCGCCCCTACCAATCGAATCCGATTGGGCGCCGATCATGGAGTTCACCGCCGCGGACATCTTTTAGCACTCACCCTTTGGCGACATCCTGAATTCGCTAAAGCATCTCTCATTATCAGGAGAGCCCTGGCCGGACTGCGGTCAGGACGGTTGGGATGCGGATGACGAAGAAATTCAAAACCCACCCACCACCCACTTTGTAGCCACTGTCGACGATCTAACCGACATGCTATACTACGACTCCGAAGACATCGACGGTATGGACGACGATGCCGGAGACGACGAAGAACCAGCGCCTACGGGGCACTGGAAGACCACCTCGTCATACGACATATGCATGGTGGACATCCCAAAGGATGGGAACGACGAAGAAGCAGCGGAGGCAGATTCCTCTAAGAAACAGCCCAAGCGCCGACGTCAGCGGCGCCGCTCTAAATCCTGCCACAGAAAGAATGGAGATTCCGGCACCGGAGATAATAACACCCCAGAGAGTGCCGAAGATAACCCCCTCCAGCAAGATTCAGCGCAGGAGGATGGAGAAGCCAGCCCTCACGAGAGAGCGGCAGACGAAGAGGTCGAGGATGATAATTACATGCCTCCCTCCGGAGACAAGGCAAGCCTCAACGACGACGAATTTGTCGTGCCCGAGGATCCCATCGAACAAGAGCATTTTAAACACATGCTTATGGCCACAGCAAACATCCTAAAGAGAAAGCAGCAACAGCCCTGAGCTGATCAAGACCTGCTGGCCAACAGATGGACCGAAGTCCTCGCGGCCGAAGAGCATGAACTCGAACGCCCCTCCAAAAGCTACCCAAAACGCAAGTTGGTCCCCCGATTAGAGGAGGAGGAGTATAAACCTTCATCACCAGCGCACAATACGGCAGACCGACCACCTCGTGGCCGCGACAGAGAGGCCTCTAGGCCCTCCATCAGGACCGTACCCCGGCACCGCTCGAAAAGTACGAAGCCAAGGGGGAATGCGCCAGACTTGCGAGACATATTGGAGGACAAGGCAAGACAATCAAGATCGATCTACAGATCACGCGGGCGCCCCACGATGCGCGATGACTACCGTCGCGCCGGATACAACAACTCCGGCCGGGCTGAACACAGTAGACAAAGCTCTCTTGAGCTACGTCGCGATATTGCCCAGTATAGAGGCGTCGCACACCCACTATGCTTCACAGATGAAGTAATGGATCATCAAATCCCTGAAGGGTTTAAACCCGTGAACATTGAATCCTACGATGGCACGACAGACCCCGCGGTTTGGATCGAAGACTATCTCCTTCATATCCATATGGCCCGCGGTGACGATCTCCACGCCATCAAATATCTCCCACTCAAGCTTAAAGGACCAGCTCGGCATTGGCTTAACAGCTTGCTAGCAGAGTCAATTGGGTGTTGGGAGGACCTGGAAGCCACATTCCTCGACAACTTCCAGGGCACATATGTGCGACCACCAGACGCCGATGACCTAAGCCATATAATTCAGCAGCCAGACGAATCGGCCAAACAATTCTGGACACAGTTCTTAACAAAGAAAAATCAAATCGTTGACTGTCCGGATGCAGGGGCCCTCACAGCCTTCAAACATAACATCCGAGACGAGTGGCTGGCCCGGCACCTAGGACAGGAAAAGCCGAAATCCATGGCAGCCCTCACATCACTCATGACCCGCTTCTGTGCGGGGGAGGACAGCTGGCTAGCCCGCAGTAACAACCTCAGCAAAAATCCTGGCAGTCCGGATACCAAGGACCGCAATGGCAGGTCGCGTCGAAACAAAAACAAACGCCGCGTTAATGGCGATAACACTGAAGATACGGCAGTCAACGCCGGATTCAGAGGCTCTAAACCCGGTCAGCGGAAGAAGCCATTCAAAAGAACTACTCCGGGTCCGTCCAATTTGGACCGAATACTCGACCGCTCTTGCCAGATACATGGCACCCCCAAAAAGCCAGCTAATCACACCAACAGGGATTGTTGGGTATTTAAGCAGGCAGGCAAGTTAATTGCCAAAAACAATGACAAGGGGCTGTATAGCGATGACGAGGAAGAGACCCGGCCGCCGAACAGTAGAGGACAGAAGGGTTTCCCCCCACAAGTGCGGACGGTAAACATGATATACGCAACCCACATACCCAAGAGGGAGCGGAAGCGTGCACTTAGGGACGTATATGCGATGGAGCCAGTCGCCCCGAAGTTCAATCCATGGTCCTCTTGCACGATCACTTTTGATCGAAGGGACCACCCCACCAGTATCCGTCATGGCAGATTCGCCGCATTGGTTTTAGACCCAATCGTCGATGGATTTCACCTCACCAGAGTCCTGATGGACGGTGGCAGCAGCCTGAACCTGCTTTATCAGGATACAGTGTGCAAGATGGGCATAGACCCCTCAAGGATTAAACCTACAAAGACGACCTTCAAAGGCGTCATACCAGGTGTAGAGGCCAATTGTACAGGCTCAGTCACACTGGAAGTAGTCTTCGGATCCCCGGATAACTTCCGAAGCGAGGAGTTAATCTTCGACATAGTCCCGTTCCGCAGTGGCTATCACGCTCTGCTCGGACGGACCGCGTTTGCAAAGTTCAACGCGGTGCCGCATTACGCATACCTCAAGCTCAAGATGCCAGGCCCTCGAGGAGTCATCACGGTCAACGGAAACACTGAACGCTCCCTCCGAACGGAGGAACACACAGCGGCTCTCGCGGCAGAAGTACAGAGCAGCCTCTTAAGGCAATTCTCAAGTCCGGCCGTTAAGCGACCAGACATGGCCAAACGCGCCCGGAGTAACATACATCAAGACCACCTGGCACATTCCGAGCACGCGTAGCAATGCGGCCCCAACCCCAGCCCTTGCATGATTGCAAGACTAGTCCTTCGCGTACATCATTATGCTCTGGAGATACCATGGGCATAGGGGGAGGCGCACGACCATGACAGGCCCAGAGTGCGGCTCAACTGCACCAGGGGCTCCCAAGTGTGTCGCTCTTTTTGTTTTTTCTTTTTTTTCCACAGGACTCCATTCACCAGAGGCCCTGTCTTGAAGTGGACCTGCCGAACTCACGATGCAACAGCCAGGGAAGGAGAAAGGCTACGACGAACACTCAGGTGGTCTCCATTACGAGCATTAAATCTACTTAATACACCATTCCGCAGCCTACCCCTAGAGGGGGACATGTTTAATAGTCTCACCCCTTGCTTACCGCACTATTTGTATCGTTCTGCATTCGTCGCAGACTTCCTTGAATAAACAATGCATCGCTTTAGCTTATAATTGCATTTCTCTCTTATATATATGTTCATTTATGACATCTTGCATCTGTACACTTTGGTACGGCCGAATATACCAGGGGCTTAAGTTCCCCGCATTACGGTGTGATAAGTCCGAACACTTTCACAAGTGCGGCACCCCGAACTTATAGCATTATATGCATCGGCTCCGAATCATGTCTTGGGTCAATAGTTGGGTTTGCCCGGCTCCCATGTTTTGGTACCTTACGTTCCGTTTTATCGGCTAAGGTAGCACTGGGAGAACCACTGCGATTGCGCCCCGGTTGAGCTGGGCGAGCACCTCAGTGGAGAAAGCTAAAACTGACCATCATGATAAGGCGAGAGCTGGTCGCTGTTCGAGAGGTCTTTTCGAGTCCCTAAAGACTTATGCCGCTTAGAGCGAGGAACCGGCTTTGTCCGGCCCAGGCGTGGATAGCGCCCCGAACTCGGTCTTCCGAACACTAGGGGCTTCGCCGAAATTTAAAATTATAGAATTCTATGGCTAAGTGAGAGTGTTCTATGGCTAAGTGAGAGTGTTGAGTGCCTCCCTAGATGGACCCAAACATGGGAACAAGAGTGCTCAAGTTTATCCCGAACACCCCAGCACTAGTGGCATGGGGGCTGAAACCGACGACTTGCCATCTCTCAGATTTGATAAACGGCCGCACAAAAGGTAATATTTTAAATTAATAAGCATTGCTTAGCGCATATGAACAAATTTTTTAGCGCACAGGATAACACATTGCGAGTCTACTCAAATATTACATCTTTGGAGCACTCATCCGCAATCTTGCGGGCACCCTTCAGGATACTCTTATAATACATTTCGGGCGTGCGATACTCCTTGCCCGCCGGCGGCGCGTCCGTCAGAAGCTTCTCAGCATCCAGCCTGCCCCAGTGCACTTTTGCACGGGCAAGGGCCCGACGGGCACCTTCAATGCAAGCGGAGCGCTTGATGACTTCCACCCAGGGACACGCATCCACCAGCCGCCGTACCAGGCCCAAGTAGCTCCCAGGCATGGCCTCCCCGGGCCACAGCCGAACTATGAGGCCCGTCATGGCCTGTTCGGCAACCTTGTGGAGCTCGACCAGCTGCTTCAGTTGGTCGCTAAGGGGCACCGGATGTCCGGCCTCAGCATACTGAGACCAGAAGACCTTCTCCGTCGAGCTCCCCTCCTCGGCCCGGTAGAATACGGCAGCATCGGACACGCTGCGAGGCAGATCTGCAAACGCTCCTGGAGAGCTCCGAATACGGGTAAGTAACAGGTAATTCACATTCACATGCTTGCTTTGCATGAAAAATGCCTTACCTGCCGCTATTTTCTTCACCGCCTCAATCTCTTGGAGGGCCTTATGGGCTTCGGCCTTAGCGGCTTTGGCACTCTCAAGAGCCGAGGCAAGCTCGGACTCTCGAGTCTTCGAGTCGCGCTCCAAACTCTCATGCTTTTCCACGAGAACCTGGAGATCTTACTGCACCTCCGCCACCCGCGCCTCCTGCTTCTCTTGCTCAGCTCGTTCCGCGGCTGCATTATGCTCGGCCGCGGACACAGCCTCCTTCAGGGTCGCCACCTCGTTCGTGGCCCCTGCAGTGCCCACGTTATTCTTGTTATTTCTCTTGCAACCAAAATCCTTTTCTGTAAGGTACAAATTTAATACGGTGTTACTCACCTTCTTTGTCCTTGAGCTGCTTCTTGGCAAGGCCGAGCTCGTTCTCGGACCGCTCGAGGTTCTACTTCAAAGCATCGACCTCCGCAGTCAGTGCGGCAGAGGTCAACAGCGCAGCCTGCAATCCCATATTGACATAATTTTTAGAACTCCTGCGTATATCTTTTCAGATCCTCAGTCCGGCTTTTCTTTCCGAACACCGAACCGAGCATCAGGGGCTACTGTCTATGCAGTATTACATTACATATTTTAAAATTTCTTACCTCAAAGCCTGTTAGAAGGCTGCTGCAGGCTTCGGTCAGCCCGCTCTTGGCGAGCTGAACCTTCTGAATCACCGCACTCATGATAGTGCGGTGTTCTTCCTCGATGGAAGCGCTGTTGAGCGCCTCCAACAAGTTGTCCGGCGCCTCCGGTTGGACGGAGGCCGCCGGTGTCACCGTCTTGCCCTTCTTACGAAGGGGCCGCTTGCCGGACTCCGGAACCACTGCGGGTTCCGGTGCGAAGTCTGGTGCGAAGTGCGGGAGGTTGCCCTGTGGCACCTCCGGAGCCTCCCCCTCTTGGTGGGTTCCCTCCTGGGATCCCACCTCGGCGTCATCAGCGTCACGAGGGGTGGAGGCAGTCGGAATGGAATCCACATCCGACGGAGCCAAGGACCCGCTCGAGGAAGCGGGAAGATCGTCCTCGGCCGGACTACAGGTTGTATGCGGCATTAGAAGGACACCACGTGGCAAAAAAGAGAAATTATAAATCATCCAGGAATTCAGACACTTACGATCTTGCCAGGGGCTTGGCCCTTGAGGGCCACCCCTCGTCGCCGTCGTCGGCGGTTGCGGAGTAGTCCGGAGGAAGGGTCCTTCCCTTCTTGGACCCTTCGGCCTCCCTCGTTGGGGAAGCCTTCCTCTTCTTCTCTCCCCCCTCTTGGGGAGAGGCCTCTCTCTCCTCCTCGTCTTTGGGAGAGGAGTCCGCCTCGGAGCCATCGGACGACGAGTCCGATATCACCTGGCGCTGGGAACTCCTTCGGGTTCCCGTGGCCTTCTTCTTGGCCTTCTTCTCCAGCACCACGTAAAGGGCCGGAACCAGCAGCCCCACTAAACGGGTGTCCGCTGGATCTTCTGGAAGGGGAGCCGGATAGTTAACCTGTCTGGACGTCTTCTGCCAGTCCTGTTAAAGGCATTGGGAGTTTTAGATCCCACATAGAGTCAAACTATGAAAGAAATGAGTGTCCCATAAAGGATAACAAAGCTTACCTCGTCGACCGGGCGCTTCGTGCTGAATCCGTGATCTTCAGTTGCGGATGCGGGGGCTTCTCCGCCCTTGAACAACACCCTCCAGGAAGCTTCGTACGTCATGTCGAAGAGCCCGCTCAGGGTCCGGTGCTGTGCTGGATCAAACTCCCACAAATTGAAGGCCCTTTGCTGGCAGGGGAGAATCCGACGGACGAGCATGACCTAGATCACGTTGACAAGCTTAAGCTTCTTGTTCACCAGGGTCTGGAGATAGGACTGGAGTCCAGTCAGCTCCTCCGAACTACCCCATAGCAAGCCCTTCTCTTTCCAGGAGGTGAGCTGCATGGGGATACCAAATCTGAACTCGGGGGCCGCTGCCCATTTAGGGTCACGCGGCTCGGTGATGTAGAACCACCCCGATTGCCACCCTTTGACGGACTCCACGAAGGCACCCTCGAGCCAGATGACGTTGGGCATTTTGCCCACCATGGTGCCTCCGCACTCCGCTTGGACGCCCTTCACCACCTTCGGCTTGACATTGAAGGTTTTTAGCCACAAGCCGAAGTGGGGCTGGATGCAGAGGAAGGCCTCGCACACGACGATAAACGCCGAGATGTTGAGGATGAAGTTTGGCGCCAGATCATGGAAGTCCAGGCCGTAGTAGTACATGAGCCCCCGAACGAAGGGATGAAGTGGGAAGCCCAGTCCGCGGAGGAAGTGGGGAAGGAATACGACCCTCTCATGAGGCCTGGGGGTGGGGATGAGCTGCCCCTCGTCGGGCAGCCGGTGCGCGATGTCGCTGGACAGGTATCCGGCGCCACGCAGCTTCTCGATGTGCCCCTCCGTAACGGAGGAGGCCATCCACTTGCCTCCCACTCCGGACATGGCTGGAGAAGGTTGAGGCGAGATGTGCGGACTTGGGCGCTGGAGCTCGAGTGCGCGGAGATGGATAAGCAAGGAGGAAGAAGGCGTAGGTAAAAAAGGCGGATCATTATCCCCTTATATATGGGCGGACGAAGACTATGCTTCCCCACCGGCTTGGTAAAACTCGCTTATCTCCCAAGCGCCACAATCAATGGCGCGGTTGGGTTACCCACGTCCGTATTGATGGGAATCCCGAAATAAGGGGAACACGATCTCTTCTTCGACAAGACATGCCAAGGAAACCGCTTCGCTAAACACGCTGAGGTGGTATAATAAAAATGATTCAAGTAAAGGCTTGGTAGTGGTGTGACGTCATGCCACAAAATACGTCAGCAGATTGAACTTGCGTACATATTATTCTCTCTATGGTGGTATGTGGAATTTATTTTGCAGAGCCGGACACTATCCTGGTGTTCACAATCTTCTATGGATTATTCGGAGGAGGAACCCGCCTTGCAATGCCGAACAATATGTGCGCCGGACTCATCGTCATTGAAGCCTGGTTCAGGGGCTACTGAGGGAGTCCTAGACTAGGGGGTGTCCGGATAGCCGGACTATCATCGTCGGCCGGACTCCAAGACTATGAAGATACAAGATTGAAGACTTCGTCCTGTGTCCGGATGGGACTTTCCTTGGCGTGGAAGGCAAGCTTGGCAATACGGATATGTAGATCTCCTACCATTGTAACCGACTCTGTGTAACCCTAGCCCTCTCCGGTGTCTATATAAACCGGAGGGTTTTAGTCCGTAGGATGGACAACCATTACAACAATCATACCATAGGCTAGCTTCAAGGGTTTAGCCTCCTTGATCTCGTGGTAGATCCACTCTTGTACTACCCATATCATCAATATCAATCAAGCAGGAGTAGGGTTTTACCTCCATCGAGAGGGCCCGAACCTGGGTAAAAACATCGTGTCCCTTGTCTCCTGTTACCATCCGCCTAGACGTACAGTTCGGGACCCCCTACCCGAGATCCGCCGGTTTTGACACCGACACTCTCCCTTCCTACGACAAACAACAATTGATCTACCGATCTAGTTAGGTTTGCTTACCAAACACATGGTTCCCCTTCATCATCCATGGATGCGTCTCGACAGATCTATCACGCACAGGCACACACAGAAACACATCCCCGCTCTTATTGATAACATTGCAGTTCCACCCTCAGTTTGTCTAGTAGGCCTCTCCCACCATCTTTGAGAAGCTACTCCATCACCCATCCAGCACTCTACCCCTCTCCACCCCTCTCTCTCTCTCTCCTCTCTCCTCTCTCTGTCCCATCATATTTCCCGTCCTTCATTTATGTATGGATGTCGACCGATCTCCCTCAAGATATAGCTGGGTCTCTCCTTCTCAACACATATACGAGTCGTTCTACCTCTATAGTTAGGCCTCTGCCTACCCCTCCCCCACCCCCTCCCCCCCACACACACCGATACATCGAGCACTCTAGTCATGTCTCCCTGCCACACACAAACTTGACATGTGCCCTCTAACATTCCGGTAGGCCACTCGCCCTATATATTTGACTTGCACACACACACACAATTTCGATGGCTCTCTTCATCGATCTCGCACCCACCCACTTGATCCTCTCTTCGACTCCCGATAGCTATGACCCCTCCCTCTCTTCTCGTGGATTGCCCGACCCTCTATGTATGATATGGATAGGCCTCCATTTCACACACATTGCATGCAAAATTTTGTTTGAGATGTCATCGACACATATTCCCACAAATAATTCACGAAATCAACCCCCCACCCCACCCCCACCCCCACCCCAAAACAAAAAACACTCACGAATGCGGTTTGTATCTCTCACACACACCCACATAGGTGGGGGACGTGCACGAAGAGAAGAGGTGCATGCACGGCGCACGTACTCCCATCTCTTTCCCAACCACACCCACGCGGGTACACGGTGGAGCTCATTCTGTACGAAAAAGGCAGCCCACGTGGTAATTTGGCACGTGTACTGGTTATCCACTTGGTGGAGAGAGGATCGTCTACCACGGGTGAACAAACAAATTGTGGCTTGACGTGTTATGTTAAATTAAAAAAGAGGCAAACCATGTGGGGCCTACCTTAGAGGCAAGGCTCTATACACTAGAGTACTTTTGGTGTGTCCCGTAAACTCATAGAACGAGGAGAAGCTTGCTTAGTACGCCGTCTCCCCCGCCCACGGGTGCGGTGGCTCGCAGGATGAGGTGAAGCTTGCTCCGCCTTACGCCCGCTCCCTCGCCCATGCGCGGTGTGGCTCGCAGGACGAGGACAAAAATTTACTAGTCCCTCCATTTACTCCTCGTCCCTACTACCTTGGTTATAGAGATTATATCATATTGTTTGGAATATATATGTCCTTTAGTAGATTTCAATACTAGTACATACTCCAAACACTGATGTATATAGATGTATTTTAGAGTGTAAATTCACTCATTTTGATCCGTATGTAGCAATCTCCCTTGCCCCTCGACCCTCGCCCACGTGGTGGACGTGCAGCAATTCATTCGGTCTCATATAGCCAGAACGATATATACTGCACTACCATTATTGCTCGACTTCTCGAAGAGGCGAAGAGCCAATCGCAAGGTTAATATTTTGGAGATGCCAAGCGCAAGGTTATAGGAGAACAAGTAGTAGGTGCCGCATCTTTATAAATAAAGTTTTTTTCTTTAGTGGCACGTACGCAATATGATAGGTTCATATGGAGAGAAAAGGAAATTGTTCCACTATATACATAGTCAAGACGGGCCAGCCTACACAGTTGCTTGCTGGGGTTGCTCTCTTCACACTCTCTCACACAAAACGATTGTGGCCACATCTCTAACATCCTGGCGGATCACGTCCGCTTGGGGAAGGGGTGGATGCTTAGTGTAGATGCGGTCGTCGTCGCCGACGGTGAAAACCCATTGTCGGCACGTCCCGATCAGGGGTCCCCACTGTTCTCGACAAAGATGGTGAGGTTTCCTTCGTCCCTTGCTCACTGCCGCGACATGGGAAGTTGCCGCCTCCCGCCGCCCTCCTCAAGGTTGAGCTACGTCCCTCGGGTACAACTCCCTTTACAGCCGGCTTGCACCACTGCTCCAGCTGCTCACATCACTCCCTGTGGATATTTCTCTACTTCTTTGCCCCGCACAAACCTCTACTGGCTTCTACATACTGCATTTGTGATGATTTTATGTCTCATCAACTAGTACCAGTAATCTTATTCCAATCACGCTTCTTCAATTTATTTGCCACAGGGATGCTCATCTCGATTTTGGTGAAACTACACAAAATGATCCGATGGTCAAAAGGTTGCAAACTTCATTTATTAGGAAGCTCGAATGTTGCCAGCAAATTGAAGCCTGGTTAGGGTTCATGGTTCAAGGGCTAGGGACTGCATGGATCGTTTTCTTTAGTTGCCTCTGTTCCAAAATAAGTGTCAACTTTAGTAGTAGTATAACTTTGTACTAAAGTTTGCACAAAGTTGAGACACTTATTTTGGAACGGAGGGAGTACATATTTGCTATGATTTGTCAATCATTGAGATGCAATAGCATGCATGTTAGTCTCCTTTGTATTTGATGAAATGTTGCAACGAGCAACCTTGGACGCAAGACACATGTAACACAAGCTGGAAGCTTCATAGCATTGTACAAATTTATCTCGTTGATAAATTACAGTACGTACTATACTAGTACTTCCTCCATTCCTAAATATAAGTCTTTGTAGAGATTTCACCATGAACCACATGCGGATGTATATAGATGCATTTTTAGTGTAGATTCATTCATTTTGTTCCGTATGTAGTTCACCTAGTGGAATCTCTACAAAGACTTATCTACTAGTAATAGCAAGCCCCCACTACTAGGAATTCTCTATCCTCTCCTTGAGCCACATCATCAAAATTAATGTAGCCGTTAGATAAACTAAATCAATCCATAATAGCCGTCTGATCTAGACGTTGAGAGGCTCCACACTAAGCCACATGCAAGCATGTAGAAATACCGTGGCATGCATGTGAGTGGGTTTTAAATCACATCAACATGTCTGCATGCAAGAATGCACCGGTAGCATGCATGTAAGTGAGCTTTTAAGTCCCATTAACATGTCAAAAAGAAAAATATAATCCCATTATGCAGTAGGAGTTGACTGATCTTTTTTCCTTACGTGGGATGATCTAAATGATGATGGGAGTTTATTTAGTTTGGCTACCACATTGGTCATGCGGTTATAGAGTTTTTTTTAGTTCTATGAAATCAATAATTTTGCGCAGAGAGATATACGGCTGTTCTGCGGCAACGCGCGGGGACTCATCTAGTAATATTTAGAAACGGAGGGAGTACTATGTAAAGAGTTAGGTGTCACACAGTGATAGTGTGAGTTGGGCCATTTAATCACTGAGCCTGCATGTTTTCACTGCTCTTGCACTCCTCCGCTGTAAGAATGGAGAAAATTGTAATCTACTAATACCTCCTTTCACCGAAAGCATGGGACATCCAGCAGTCCTACCACCTCAGTAATAAATACCAATGAGCCGTCAAATCACATAGACCCAGCAGTAAGTTGGACGGACGAAGCAGCCATCACTCTTGCGCCAGTGAGAGGTCGCGTCCGCTCTGCCCGGGCATGAATGCGGCACCGATTCTTTGGAACGGCGCTGACCGTTTCGGGCAGGAAGCGCACACGAGCGATGGAGGGGCTTTGGGTGGGGCAGGCTGGTCAGGTGCGAGCGTGACAGCTGTCCGCATGTCCCTACCGGACACGCCCGGAAATGAGAGGATGCACTCATACACTTCACACCATCTCTCTGTAGGAGTAGGTCGATCTGTCGCTCTCTCTAACACACACATGCTGTTAAACACACACACACACACACACACACACACACACGCACGCACGCACGCACGCACGCACCTTGGTCCCGTTGCACCTTCTAACGTGACTTATTACACCTAGATGGAGGGAGTAGTAAGTATACGAGATACGGTGGCACACTGACTTAAGTCGAATACAAGTGCCCAAAATTGTGTGCATGTTATAATAAGGATTCACTTAAAATAGTATGTGAGCGAATAGAGGGATCAATTGGATAGTGTTCCCGAGTAGTAGGATGTGTGAGGTAAGATACACCGCTGGCGCTTTTAATTTTTCTTATTAAATTTTATTTTCACCCTCTGACTGGTGGGACCCAACGTACTACGTGGAGAGAGGTAAGGTGACTAAGGCTGCATTATTTCTGCACCACTGTGGATAGTCTTACCACCAAAGCCACATGACACGATTATGATTGAAATCCAAATGACTCCCACACACACACAAAAAAAACACGGCATGCTTGTCACACGAATGCAAGAATGTATAAAAGGTTATTTTCCTCTCGTTGAACATAACGGGAGGGTTGTGTAGCTGGTTAGCCTGTTCGCTCATCAAACTTGAGGTCTCGGGTTCGATAACTAGACTTGAGCATAATTTGTGCCAGGAGAATTCTTTGACTGGTCAAAATGGATGGATACAGAGCTATACGATCTCGTAGTGACCGTATAATCACCTCATCATGTATAAGTTGCAGCCTCGGCACTTGTTTTCTAGGGTTTGCATGCTTCACACTCTCTCTCCAGTATATATACACGTTGAAGCCTCAGTGCTTGTAGTTGCTCTCTTCACACTCTCTCGCCCTCTCCAGATCTAAACAAGACTTCGTTGGCCTCTCTCTCCCCTCACTGCTGCTCAAAGAGCCAGCAGGATCCGTCCGCCGGGAAGGGAAGGAGGCTTAATGTTGTCGCCGTCGGCAAGGGAGGGAATCCACTACCGGCGCAGTTGTTCACTTTCACCCAGCAGCGGTGCGGGAGGGCCTCCGACCCCTTCTTCTTTGCCGTCGTCCCGTCACCCACCAAACCACGCCCAAGAACCTTAAGGTATAATTTACTTACTCCACATGCATTGCTCTAGCTGCATGTATACCATGAATCTAGGACGTGGTTCAAAGAGGAAAGGAGTGGGGGAAAGTAGTGGGAAAAGTTGTATATAGCATGAATATAGGACGTGGTTCAAAGAGGAAATGAAGGGGGAAAGTTGTATAGCATGAATCTAGGACGTGGTTCAAAGAGGAAAGGAATGGGGGAAAGTAGTAAGGAAAGTTGTCGCATAAATCTAGGACGTGGTTCAAAGAGGAAAGGAAGGGGCGAAAGTACTAGTACAGACTGGCTATCAAGCAACTACGTTGGTCAAAAAGGGAAAACAATGACAAACACAGTACGCACATCTGTAACAAACTGATCTTTTGTTTTGGGGGACAAGGTTGTAGAGTTTGAGCAGGACTAGATTTGCTGCGCTCACATAGGGAAAGGTGTCTAAAGATAACAAAACTGGGACCAACACAAATATGCTCCTTGGTTGTTTGTTTTTTGTTGCAACAGATTGTGCATGACCACAGTACATCGGTAGATGCACATGGTGCTGGTGCGTCCACTGTCCCGTGCAACTCATTAGCTGTTGTTAATCTAAGGCCTTGTTTGGTTAAAACCTCCCTAGTCCTTACCTGCTTGGTTCTAGGGACTAAACATAGACTAGAGGTTATTAAATGACATGCTAAAAGACCATGTTACCCCTAGTAATGAACTAATAGAGACAAGGTGCGATGCGTGGCAGGGGTAACTGTTGGAAAAAGTCCCAAAAAGACTCCCTCGGGGTCTTCTTTCTTTAGTCCCAAATGCCCACTTTTAGTCCCTAAAAGTCCCTCCAGTTTGGTTTAGATGGGACTGACACGGAGTTTTTTTAGTCCCTACACCAAAATATCCCTGTAAACAAACACCCTCTAATAATGCCACTGGAAAATTGATGCAATGCCACAGTTAAAAGAAAATTACATGTTTAACGAATTTTATTGTTAATATAATATGTATGTTAATATTAATCAATGCCACCGTTTGAGAAATGCTACTGTCTTGCTTTCTTTCCCATTTAGATAAGGTAGATGCTTCTTTTTGTTGGCTTCTGTGTCATCCACCATTATTGACCACTAATTGTTTGCTTTGCACCTCTATGTAAACAGGGTTGTCTACTTCACCTCGTTGCCATTGTGACCTTTTGTTGCACTGCACAAAACACTTTTGTTTTAAGAGTGTTTTGCGCAGTTCAACCAAAATGTCACACCGAGAACGTTGCTTGATTGCTTGCTCTTAGTGGAACTGCACAAGAGGAGATCTTACTTCCTATCTGTGTTGGCAAATTTGGTTCAGATCTTCTTCTTGTGAGTTGTTTGAATTCCGCATCATGAGAGGTCAGTACTAGCCTTCTTTCACAAGATTCTGCAGTGTGCTTTCATATGTTGTGCTACTTGTACGATAATGTTGCTTGATTTTAGTGAACTGCACAAATGGAGACAAGACTTCCAATCTGTATGTGCACCGTAATATCCCATTGAGGTAAGATAAGGATATTTCACAACTGTTAGCCTGTATTTTGCCACTTTCATCAGAAAATTAAGTTTAGTACTATACTTGTGCTCCCTAATTGACATGCCAAATCTTACATTGAAGGCGAAGCTTGTCTGTTATTGAACCAAGTGATGAAGGGGAAGAACAAGAAGAACAAAAACAAAAATCAACTCTCGGTGCTGTATTGAAGCACTGGAACTGTGATGACACAAGTAATGATATAGTTTTGCATATTAATTTATTGCTATGGCTGGAACGAGCAATTGTTTTGCTAGTGATTTGATGCCACTCTTAATGTAATACGTAATTATCTCTACTTGTGCAAACAGGGATCTTCTTTGAAGAGACCATATATTTTAGTGGAATGTTGGAAGCATTAAACTAATCAAGGAGTATATAGTCAGCATGGCCACCACCGTAGATAGCAACAGATGGTTCCGGAGAAGTGCTTCATCTGTATGCTCTACACAATAAGCCTCCTGACAAAGGTTGGTACTCGCCCACTGATTTCATCCATATGATTGAGCTTTGTCATCTCTATTGGTGATGTGCTACTGTTTAGATATTGTCATGAAAAAGTGGTATTGTCCTTGAGAAGTGCTTCATTTGTGCTATTTTAAATATTTCCTTTCCTTTTTTTCGAGCAAACAGGGATGCTAGCATTTAGTAGTCCTCTTGTCTTTGCACAACAGGATCATCTTCCTCTGAAGAAGAATATGGAGTACGTGAAGTGACTAGTTTCGATTATGCCAGGATGAAGAAGCCCTGTCTATCTTCTCATCAGAAGGAGCAGTTGAAGGATGGTTACATTACTCCCCACAAGACCAAACTAACTTCAGCTCAGAAGGACTGACAAATCTCCATTTTTTTGCTGTGATGCACGAGTACAATGTTGTTCTAGGATTCTTTCTGGTGAGTTCCATTTTTCTAAAAGTGTTCTCTACATGGACCATGTAGGTGCATGTTTAAATTGTCAATTCATAGTACAATTTGCTTTATACTAATCACTTTTTTGTATTTGTGCAAACAGGGGTGCTTAGCTTGATTTCAATGGGAACTGCACAAAATGTTCATGAATACATTGAATCATTCATTTCCACCACAAGAAAGGAGGTGCCGATAAGTTCAAGGCGTTGCAACATATAAGGGCGAAATCATACAAGCTACGAGCGAATTTGGTTGATTTTGGTGGAACTGCACAAAAAGAACAGCTGGTTTATTTAGCACGAGGTGCCATGTCAATGTATGAACTGATGGCAAACCCTGCTCGTTCCACAATCGTAGGCATTTGATATTTTCGAATGGGACAACCTTGTCAAATTTTGCTCATTGATTTTAGCAAGACATGCGTTTGATATTTTTGAATGGGACGCCCTTTGCTGTCAGCAGCGTCGATCAATTTTTTCTTTATTCTTTAGTTGTGAAGTAAATATTGCCTCTGACATGTGAGTCACTGAGATGCATAATCATCGACTGTTTTGAATGTTCTCTATGAATTGCCAGCCATGTGTGTTTGATTGCAATGTACAGAAACGCTAAAAAGCTGCTCAAACTCTTTGTACTCCTTCTGTTCCTTTTTACTTTGCACATTGTGAAAGTGCATACTTTTTGTATAAGATTGGTCAAAGTAGAGATACTTTGACTGCAGACAAAACTTGTATGCAGACAAGAAAGGACCGGAGGGAGTACATGTGAAACTGCTGCAAATGAGGTGATCACCCTGGGAATAATGCTAGTATGTATTGTTTTGCATGTTCATCCAATGCCAGTGATATAGGAATTCGAACTAATCGAAATAAATTCATTCATACACGGTCGGATTTCATATAAACATGCCGGATTTCATTACATTTCATACATTCTTCAACTAAAAAGGGGTGCGCTGGAGGTATAATTAATTAACCGAAGCTACCCACCTGTGTCCCGCTGAGCCGAACAGAAGCTTCAGCGACTTAACTACAGGTGTAGTTGCGTAACTGACATGTGGCCTATTGGGCCCACGTGTCAGTCAGCCAACTACACCAGCAGTTAAGTAGAAGCAGCGTTCTTCTCCAGCGCAGCTCTCTGACTCCACGCCGCCGCCAAGAGGCTAACCGGCCGTCAATGGTCAGCCCGCCTAGCTTGGCTTCAACCAGAGGGTAGCAGCGGTGGCCTTACTTGGACCCGAGCGGCGGCGACCTACCGTGGTCTACTCTTCCTCGTTTTCTGTGTGGCGCGGCCTCGTTGGCAGCGGGGCGGGGCCTCGGCGGAGCCGGCGATGTCCTCTGTCTCATTGCCGGCGAGCGGTGCCTCGGCGGAGCGGTGGAAATCCTCCCCCACGTTGCCGGCAGGGTGGGGCCTCGGCTAAGCCGGCAATGTCCTCTGCCTCATTGTTGGCGGGGCGGGGCCTCGGTGGAGCCGGCGGTGTCCTCTGCCTCGTTGTTGGCGCCGCGGGGCCTTGGCGGAGCAGGGCCTCATCGATGCCAGCGGAGCGGGGACTCATCGGAGCCGGCATTGTCCTCTGCCTCGTCCTCGGTCTCGCTAAATAGCGCCTCGCCCGCTTCATCGCCCTCTTTGTAGGCGGCCGCAGCCTGATACGTCTCCAACATATCTATAATTTTTTATTGTTCCATGCTATTATATTACCCCTTTTGGATGTTTATGGGATTTATTTTACACATTTATATCATTTTTGGGACTAACCTACTAACAGGAGGCCCAGCCCGTATTGCTGCTTTTTTTGCCTATTTCAGTATTTCGAAGAAAAGGAATATCAAACGGAGTCCAAATGAAATGAAACCTTTGGGAGCGTGATTTTTGGAACGAACGTGATCCAGAGGACTTGGACTGCAAGTCAAGAAGCAGTCGAGGCCTCCACGAGATAGGAGGGCGCCCCCCCCCCCCCCCCCCCGTCTTGTGGGCCCCTCGGGCGTCCACCGACGTACTTCTTATTCCTATATAAGCCTACGTACCCCGAAAACATCCAGGGAGTGGACGAAACACAATTTCCACCACCATAACCTTCTGTATCCGCGAGATCCCATCTTGGAGCCTTCGCCGGCACTCTGCCGAAGGGGGAATCGACCACGGAGGGCTTCTACCTCAACATCCTTGCCCCTCCGATGAGTTGTGAGTAGTTTACCACAGACCTACGGGTCCATAGTTATTAGCTAGATGGCTTCTTCTCTCTTTTTGGATCTCAATACAATGTTCTCCCCCTCTCTTGTGGAGATCTATTCGATGTAAACTCATTTTGCGGTGTGTTTGTCGAGATCCGATGAATTGTGGGTTTATGATCAAATTTATCTATGAGAAATATTTGAATCTCCTCTGAATTCTTTTATGTATTATTGAGTTATCTTTGCAAGTCTCTTCGAATTATCAGTTTGGTTTGGCCTACTAGATTGATCTTTCTTGCCATGGGAGAAGTGCTTAGCTTTGGGTTCAATCTTGCGGTGTCCTTACCCAGTGACAGAAAGGGTTGACAAGGCACGTATTGTATTGTTGCCATCGAGGATAACAAGATGGGGTTTATATCATATTGCTTGAGTTTATCCCTCTACATCATGTCATCTTGCTTAATGCGTTACTCTGTTCTTATGAACTTAATACTCTAGATGCAGGCAGGAGTCGGTCGATGTGTGGAGTAATAGTAGTAGATGCAGGCAGGAGTCGGTCTACTTGTTACGGACGTGATGCCTATATACATGATCATGCCTAGATAATCTCATAATTATTCGCTTTTCTATCAATTGCTCGACAGTAATTTGTTCACCCACCGTAATACTTATGCTATCTTGAGAGAAGCCTCTAGTGAAACCTTTGGCTCCCGGGTCTATCTCTTATCATATTTGCTTCCAATCTACTTTTATTTGCATCTTTACTTTTTGCATCTATATTATAAAATACCAAAAATATATTTATCTTATCATACTATCTCTATTAGATCTCACTTTCGCAAGTGGCCGTGAAGGGATTGACAACCCCTTTATTGCATTGGTTGTGAGTTCTTTGTTTGTTTGTGTAGGTGCGTGGGGCTTTTGAGGAGCCTCCTACTAGATTGATACCTTGGTTCTCAAAAACTGAGGGAAATACTTACGCTACTATTGCTGCATCGCCCTTTCCTCTTCAAGGAAAACCAACGCAAGCTCAAGACGTAGCAAGAAGGATTTCTGGCGCCGTTGCCGGGGAGGTCTTCGCTCAAGTCAAGACATACCAAGTACCCATCACAAACTCATCTCCCTCGCATTTACATTATTTGCCATTTGCCTCTCGTTTTCCTCTCCCCCACTTCACCCTTGCCGTTTTATTCGCCCTCTCTTTCCCAATCTCCTCCTCTCTTTTTTTTCGCTTGCCTTTTTCTGTTTGCTTGTGTGCTTGTTTGTCCTTATGGCTTCGCCTAAGGATTCCGACCACCTTCTTAGAAAGTTGGAAGAGATTGAGTCAAATATTAGAAGCTTTATGAATTTGCAATTTGAGCATAATAATTTCTTCAGAAAAGAGCTTAAGGAACAAAAAGTTTTTTGGGGTTTATGAACAAAGAGCTTGATGATATGAATAAAGAATTTTATGGTGTGAACGCTCAAATTACCCGGCTTGAAAATGATATAGCCAAAATTTCTGATAAGCAAGCCACCTTAGTCAATAAGATGGCCGCCAAACCAGAAAAGTTAGATAAAAATAATGATGAGGATCTTAAAGTTATTGAAGCATCTCCTATTAGATCTATGTTTTGCAATATTAATCTTGATAATTATGGGACTGATGATGAGTCAACTTTTCCTAGAAGGCGTCCTAAGAATTCGGAGTCTTTAGATCTTGATGCTAAATTTGGTAAAAGTGGGATTGGAGAGGTCACAACTTTAAATAGTATTGAACCCACTATCTCGGATTTCAAGGAATTTGATTATGATAACTGTTCTTTAGAAGGTTGTATTCCCTTGTTGCAATCCGTTGTTAATTCTCCCCATGCTTATAGTCAAAATAAAGCTTTTACCAAACATATTGTTGATGCCTTGATGCAATCTTATGATGAAAAACTTAATTTGGAAGTTTCTATACCTAGAAAACTTAATGATGAGTGGGAACCTACTATAAAGATTAGAATTAAAGATCATGAGTGTTTTGCTTTGTGTGATTTGGGTGCTAGTATTTCCACGATTCCGAAGACTTTATGTGATATTCTAGGTTTCTTTGATCTTGATGATTGCTCTTTAAATTTGCACCTTGTGGATTCCACCATTAAAAATCCAATGGGAAGGATCAATGATGTTCTCATTGTTGCAAATAGAAATTCGGTGCCCGTGGATTTTATCGTTCTTGATATAGATTGCAATCTTTCTTGCCCTATTATTCTTGGTAGACCTTTCCTTAGAATGATTGGCGCGATTATTGATATCAAGGAAGGGAATATTAGATTCCAATTTCCATTAAAGAAAGGCATGGAGAACTTTCCAAGAAAGAAAGTCAAATTACCTTATGAATCTATCATGCGAGCTACTTATGAATTTAGTGCCAAAGGTGGCACTCGTTAGATCTATCTTTGCTTTTATGCCTAGCTAGGGGCGTTAAACGATAGCGCTAGTTGGGAGGCGACCCAATTTTCTTTATCTTTTTGTTTTTGTTCCTGTTTAGTAATAACTCTTGCATCTACCTTCTGTTTAGATGTGTTTTTATCTTTTAATTAGTGTTTGTGCCAAGTAGAACCTATAGGATAACCTATGATGATAGTTGATTTGATTCTGCTGAAAAACAGAAACTTTGCGCGCACGAATTTAGTTTTGTTAAATCACAGAAACGTGCTTTTGCGTTGATTCTTTTTGCTGCTGATGAATAAACAAATTGTCCAGGATTTCCTATTTTGGTAGGATTTGTAGAGTTCCAGAAGTTTGCGTTAGTTACAGATTGCTACAGACTTTTCTGTTTTTGAGAGATTCTGTTTTTCGTGTGTTGTTTGCTTATTTCGATGCATCTATGGCTAGTAAATTAGTTTATAAATCATAGAGAAGTTGGATTACAGTAGGTTTAACACCAAAATAAATAAAGAATGAGTTCATTACAGTACCTTATGTGATGGTTTTGTTTTTCTTTCACTAACGGAGCTTATAAGATTTCCTGTTGAGTTTTGTATTGTGAATAAGGATGGCAATTTTATCCATGGACATGGATATCCATGGATATACGACCCGAATGGATAGCGTTTGGATATGCTTTTGTGTCCATGGGCGGCGCCCAAACCCGACCCGATTGTATGTGGGTAGGGCATGGATATAATCTTGTACCCATGGATATACCCAAACCCGACCTGATAGTATGACTTAATGGGAAAAAATCTGCTATCCCTGCCCCACGTTCACATGTCCCACTGCAATTTTACACTTTTTTATCTAAAACATGCATAAGAAATTACACAATCCCCATCGTAACTTTTATAAGTTGATAGTCAATCCCCTCCATAACATACTCCAACACGCCTTCCCTTATTTTTATCTCCTTCTTAAATGACTCGTCATTCTCATCTGTTAGAAAAATACTAAATGATCTTAGTTTGTTACTGGATGTTGATTTACCATAAGTGAAGCCTAGCATGCCACAAGGTGAAGAATGGAAGAGTTTATGTTAATATTGTGTTAAGTCTTATTTATATGTCTCGAGAGGACCCAATGGCTATCCAGTGGATATGGATATCCATTGGATTTGGACATGGACACAATTTTTCACCCATGGATTTTTTTCATGGGCGGGCAAAGACTGTCTTCATGGATATGGATATGGATTTGATATTGTTCAACCTGATCCAAACCCGACCCATTGCCATCCTTAGTTGTGAAGTTTTCAAGTTTTGGGTAAAGCTTTTATGGACTATGGAATAAGGAGTGGCAAGAGCCTAAGCTTGGTGATGCCCAAGGCACCCCAAGATATTCAAGAATAGCCAAAAGCCTAAGCTTGGGGATGCCCCGGGAAGGCATCCCCTCTTTCGTCTTCGTTCATTAGTAACTTTACTTCGAGCTATATTTTTATTTGCCACATGATATGTGTTTTGCTTGGAGCGTCGTGTATTATATTAGTCTTTGCTTTTTTAGTTTACCACAATCATCCTTGCTGTACACACCTTTTGGGAGAAGCCTACTTCATTAGGATTTGCTAGAATACTCTATGTGCTTCACTTATATCTTTTGAGCTTGACAGTTTTTGCTCTAGTGCTTCACTTATATCTTTTAGAGCACGGTGGTGTCTTAATTTTGAACAAATTGCTAGTCTCTCATGCTTCACTTATATATTTTTGAGAGTCTTTTAGAACAACATGGTATTTGCTATGGTTACAAAGTTGGTCCTAGAATGATGAGCATCCAAGTTGGGTATAATAAAAACTATCATAGGAAGTGAATTGGATACTATGATCAATTTGATACTTGATAATTGTTTTGAGATATGGAGGTAGTGATATTAAAGTCATGCTAGTTGAGGTGATTATGAAAAGTACTTGTGTTGAGGGTTGTGATTCCCGTAGCATGCACGTATGGTAAACCGCTTTGTGATGAAGTTGGAGCACAATTTTATTTATTGATTGTCGTCCTTATGAGTGGCGGTCGGGGACGAGCGATGGTCTTTTCCTACCAATCTATCCCCCTAGGAGCATGCGTGTAGTACTTTGTTTTTGATGACTTCTAAATTTTTGCAATAAGTATATGAGTTCTTTTGACTAATGTTGAGTCCATGGATTATACGCACCTCACCCTTCCACCATTGCTAGCCTCTCTTATGCCACGCAACTTTCGCCGGTACCATACACCTACCATATACCTTCCTCAAAACAGCCACCCTACCTACCTATCATGGCATTTCCATAGCCATTCCGAGATATATTGCCATGCAACTTTCCACCGTTCCGTTCATATGACACGCATTACTTTTGTCATATTGCTTTTTGCATGATCATGTAGTTGACATTGTATTTGTGGCAAGCCCACCTTCATAATTTTCATACATGTCGCTCTTGATTCATTGCATATCCCGGTACACCGCCGGAGGCATTCATATAGAGTCATATCTTGTTCTAGCTTTGAGTTGTAATTCTTGAGTTGTAAATCCATAAAAGTGTGATGATCTTCATTATTAGGGCATTGTCTTAGTGAGGAAAGGATGATGAAGACTATGATTCCCCCACAAGTTGGGATGAGAATTCGGACTTTACAAAAAAAAGAAGAAAAAGAAAAAAAAGGAAAGGCCAAAAAAAAGAAGGCCAAAGAAAAAAAAAGAGAAAAAAAGAAAAAATTATAAGAAAATGAGAGAAAAAGAGAGAAGGGACAATGCTACTATCTCTTTTTCCACACTTATGCTTCAAAATAGCACCATGATCTTCATGATAGAGTCTCATATGTCGTCACTTTCATATACTAGTGGGAATTTTTCATTATAGAACTTGGCTTGTATATTCCAATGATGGGCTTCCTCAAAATGTCCTAGGTCTTCGTGAGCAAGCGAGTTGGATGCACACCCACTTAGTTTCTTTTGTTGAGCTTTCACATACTTATAGCTCTAGTGCATCCGTTGCATGGCAATCCCTACTCACTCACATTGATATCTATTAATGGGCATCTCCATAGCCCGTTGATACGCCTAGTTGATGTGAGACTATCTTCTCCTTTTTTGTCTTCTCCACAACCACCATTCTATTCCACATATAGTGCTATGTCCATGGCTCACGCTCATGTATTGCGTGAAAGTTGAAAGAGTTTGAGATTATTAAAGTATGAAACAATTGCTTGGCTTGTCATCGGGGTTGTGCATGATTAAATACTTTATGTGATGAAGATAGAGCAACAGCCAGACTATATGATTTTGTAGGTATAACTTTCTTTGGCCATGTTATTTTGGGAAGACATGATTACTTTTATTAGTATGCTTGAAGTGTTACTATTTCTTTTATCAATATGAACTTTTATTTTGAATCATTTGGATCTGAACATTCATGCCACAATAAAGAAAATTACATTATGAATTATGCTAGGTAGCATTCCACATCAAAAATTCTTTTTTTATCATTTACCTACTCGAGGATGAGCAGGAATTAAGCTTGGGGATGCTTGATACGTCTCCAACGTATCTATAATTTTTTATTGTTCCATGCTATTATATTACCCCTTTTGGATGTTTATGGGCTTTATTTTACACATTTATATCATTTTTTGGACTAACATACTAACCGGAGGCCCAGCTCGTATTGCTGTTTTTTTGCTTATTTCAGTATTTCGAAGAAAAGGAATATCAAAGGAGTCCAAACGGAATGAAACCTTCGGGAGCGTTATTTTTGGAACGAACGTGATCCAGAGGACTTTGAGTGCAAGTCAAGAAGCAGCCGAGGCCTCCACGAGATAGGAGCCCCCCTATAGGGCGCGCACCCCTGTCTCGTGGGCCCCTCGGGCGTCCACCAACATACTTCTTCCCCCTATATAAGCCTACATACCCCAAAAACATCTAGGGAGTGGACGAAACACAATGTCCACCACCGTAACCTTCTGTATCCGTGAGATCCCATCTTGGAGCCTTTGCAGGCACTCTGTCGGAGGGGGAATCGACCATGGAGGGCTTCTACCTCAACATCCTTGCCCCTCCGATGAGTTGTGAGTAGTGTACCACAGACCTATGGGTCCATAGTTATTAGCTAGATGGCTTCTTCTCTCTTTTTGGATCTCAATACAATGTTCTCCCCCTCTCTTATGGAGATCTATTCGATGTAAACTCTTTTTGTGGTGTGTTTGTCGAGATCCGATGAATTGTGGGTTTATGATCAAGTTTATCTATGAATAATATTTGAATCTTCTCTGAATTCTTTTATGTATGATTGAGATATCTTTGCAAGTCTCTTCGAATTATTAGTTTGGTTTGGCCTACTAGATTGATCTTTCTTGCCATGGGAGAAGTGCTTAGCTTTGGGTACAATCTTGCGGTGTCCTTACCCAGTGATAGAAAGGGTTGCAAGGCACGTATTGTATTGTTGCCATCGAGGATAACAAGATGGGGTTTATATCATATTGCTTGAGTTTATCCCTCTACATCATGTCATCTTGCTTAATGCGTTACTCTGTTCTTATGAACTCAATACTCTAGATGCAGGCAGGACTCAGTCGATGTGTCGAGTAATAGTAGTTGATGCAGGCAGGAGTCGGTCTACTTGTTGCGGACATGATGCCTATATACATGATCATGCCTAGATAATCTCATAATTATTCGCTTTTCTATCAATTGCTCGACAGTAATTTGTTCACCCACCGTAATACTTATGCTATCTTGAGAGAAGCCACTAGTGAAACCTATGGCCCCCGGGTCTATCTCTTATCATATTTGCTTCCAATCTACTTTTATTTGCATCTTTACTTTTTGCATCTATATTATAAAATACCAAAAATATATTTATCTTATCTTACTATCTTTATTAGATCTCACTTTCGCAACTGGCCGTGAAGGGATTGACAACCCCTTTATTGCGTTGGTTGCGAGTTCTTTGTTTGTTTGTGTAGGTGCATGGGACTTTTGAGCAGCCTCCTACTGGATTGATACCTTGGTTCTCAAAAACTAAGGGAAATACTTACGCTACTATTGCTGCATCACCCTTTCCTCTTCAAGGAAAACCAACGCAGGCTCAAGACGTAGCACAGCCTTCACCACCCGCATGCGGTACGGCCAGCGCTCGAGGCGCCCCTTGCGGGCGGAGCGGTACGAGTCGAGCAGCGCCTCCTGCTCCACCCGCTTCGCGGCGATCTGCTCCTCCGCCTGCAGGTGCTCCTGGAGGAGATGGTGGTTGTAGGCGGCGTCGGCCTGCGCCTCCCGGAACTGCTCCTCATGCATCTGCCTCACCGTGTCCACATATTGGGCACGAGCCTCGTCGATGGTCATGGTGCAATGCACCGGCGAGGATGGCCCGAAGGAGGGGGTTGGCGCCGGATCGTCGACTACCATGTTCTCCATTGAGACATCGTCATCCTCCGGCTGCCTGCCGGCCAGCCGGTCGGTAGCAATGGCTGCCATCTCCTTGTGGTCCATCGTCCGACTGTCCCGAAGAGTGCTGGAGCGCGAGGAAGCCATGGTGGGCAGTAGTGGTGTGGATAGGAGAAAGGGAACATATGCGGATGACTGCGGCTATGGCCAGCGCAGCAGTTTATATAGCAATGGTGGGTGGCGGAGGGACGGACGTGTGGCGCTGGAGTAGCTGTCTCGGCAACCGCGTATCATTAATGTGGGCTGCAGATGGACGGACGGACGGCACTTGTGTCGTTTGAAGGCGGAGCAATCACCTGCACCGGGAAGCGGGGCGGGCGGCGCTGACTATTTCGGGCGGAAAGCGCGCGCGGGCGAGGAGATGACTTTACTTGGAGAGGATGACAATGGGGACCCACCAGGGCCATAGCCTCACGTACGCAAGTGGGTCCTTATTATATATATATAACTATAATTTATTTTGCTTCCTCCTAGTTTCCTGACATCACGGTCCCACACCATTGTCAACCTATGTACTCCCTCCTTTCCAGTTTATAGGGCTTATATCAAAATTTAGTTTTTCCATTTTATAAGGCTCAATTTGGTTGTTTTCCATCACATGTTCAGATTCCAAGGTGCATTAAATCATTGCATGCAAGTATTAAGAGAAAATTGACTAATGCATGTACTTTATGCATGCATGCATTGCAATTAATGCATTGATAAACATAATTTTTTGAGGATAACAAGAACATTAATTAGGTGCTTTTGCAAAACTACAAAAAGTATTCCACCACTCGTCATCTACCTTGATTGGTGCGATTTTTGAATTGAGCACTATAAACCGGAAAGGAGGGAGTAGTCAATAAACAAGAGAATTGCACAAGAAGCGGCCGACAGCTGGGACCAAGCAGCTCTAGCGGTATTTGTGTTTTTGAGGTGTGAGCACTGGAGAGTTTTTCGATGTTTAGCCCAGATATTAATTTTTCTCCTCTAAATAACAACGAAAACATCGCTGCAGGTATTAACTGAACGGGCTGTGGCCCGTCTAGCCCAGGCCAGATATCCAACCGAGACATTAATTTTTTCAAGCTGAAAATGGCTAGCCCAGCTATACTTTTTTTAGGAATACCCACACAAGGTCAAGTTGTTATTCTCCGCCCCGCTGGGCTGCAAATCTTTCCAAGGAGGGATGCATTAGGCTTAACAAGAAAATGGGCTTTAAGAAATAATAAATGGGATGTAATTATAAAAACTGGGCAGTAACTATAAAAAGTGCACCAAACACATAATTACTTTATAAAATATTATTTTTGGATATTGAAAATTTTAATTTCATTAATTATTGTGAGCGCAATGTTCCATTGGATTTTTACGTAATATAAATTTATATTGAAATTGTATTTAATCTGCATAGAAATTTCAGGATAAAAAAATTTCGGATCCCATCAAAATGTGGGAAATTTTATTGAATTCTGTTTTGAACGTGTTGGTTGAAATGGGTTGTACTTTTAACAAACTGTAAATGGGTTGTAGTAAATTCCATTAGAATTCAAAAATGGGCTGCACATTCTTACAAATCTCAAATGGGCTATAAGTTCTCTGCCACACACTTCTGGCCTTACTAAGTTGACACGTTGATACGTCTCCAACGTATCTATAATTTTTGATTGTTCCATGCTATTATATTATCCCTTTTGGATGTTTATGGGCTTTATTTTACACATTTATATCAGTTTTTGGACTAACCTATTAACTGGAGGCCCAGCCCATATTGCTGTTTTATTGCCTGTTTCAGTATTTCGAAGAAGAGGAATATCAAACGGAGTCCAAACGGAATGAAACCTTCGGCATCGTGATTTTTCGGAAGAACATCATCCTGGAGGCTTGGAGATCAAGTCAGAAGATACTCGAGGAGCCCAGGAGATAACCCCCCCCCCCACTACAGGGCGCGGCCCCCTGTCTCGTGGACCCCTCGAGCACCCCCCGACCGACTTCTTTCGCCTATATAACCCTACGTACCCTAAAACCATCGAATATCAAGATAGATCGAGAGTTCCGCCGTCGTAAGCCTCTGTAGCCACCAAAAACCTCTCGGGAGCCCGTTCTGGCACCCTGCCGGAGGGGGAATCCATCACCGGTGGCCATCTTCATCATCCAGGCACTCTCCATGACGAGGAGGGGGTAGTTCACCCTCGGGGCTGAGGGTATGTACCAGTAGCTATGTGTTTGATCTCTCTCTCTCGTGTTCTTCTATGGCACGATCTTGATGTATTGCGAGCTTTGCTATTATAGTTGGATCTTATGATGTTTCTCCCCCTCTACTCTCTTGTGATGAATTGAGTTTCCCTCTTGAAGTTATCTTATCGGACTGAGTCTTTACTTTGAGAACACTTGATGTATGTCTTGCCGTGTTTATCTGTGGTGACAATGGGATATAATGTGCCACTTGATGTATGTTTTGGTGACCAACTTGCGGGTTCCACCCATGAACCTATGCATAGGGGTTGGCACACGTTCTTGACTCTCCGGTAGAAACTTTGGGGCACTCTTTGAAGTACTTTGTGTTGGTTGAATAGATGAATCTGAGATTGTGTGATGCATATCGTATAATCATGCCCACGGATACTTGAGGTGACAATGGAGTATCTAGGTGACATTAGGGTTTTGGTTGATTTGTGTCTTAAGGTGTTATTCTAGTACGAACTCTTGAATAGATTGATCCGAAAGAATAACTTTGAGCTGGTTTCGTACCCTACCATAATCTCTTCATTTGTTCTCCGCTATTAGTGGCTTTGGAGTGACTCTTTGTTGCATGTTGAGGGATTGTTATATGATCTATCTATGTTATTATTGTTGAGAGAACTTGCACTAGTGAAAGTATGAACCCTAGGCCTTGTTTCCTATCATTGCAATACCGTTTACGCTCACTTTTATCATTAGTTACCTTGCTGTTTTTATTATTTCAGATTACAAATACCTTTATCTACCATCCATATTGCACTTGTATCACCATCTCTTCGCTGAACTAGTGCACCTATACAATTTACCATTGTATTGGGTGTGTTGGGGACACAAGAGACTCTTTGTTATTTGGTTGCAGGGTTGTTTGAGAGAGACCATCTTCATCCTACACCTCCTACGGATTGATAAACCTTAGGTCATCCACTTAAGGGAAATTTGCTACTGTCCTACAAACCTGTGCACTTGCAGGCCCAACAACGTCTACAAGAAGGTTGTGTACTAGACAGCAAGCTCTTTTCTGGCGCCGTTGCCGGGGAGGCTAGGTAAACGGCACTCACACCCCGTCAATCAAGCTCTTTTCTGGCGCCGTTGCCGGGGAGGCTAGGTAAATGGCACTCACACCCCGTCAACTAAGCTCTTTTCTGGCGCCGTTGCTGGGGAGGTGAGTGCTTGAAGGTATATCTTTAGATCTTGCAATCGAATCTTTTTGGTTCTTGTTTTATCACTAGTTTATTTTATAAAAGAAAACTACCAAAAAATGGAGTTAAGTTTGTCTCATACACTTCGTCTTTTTAATATCTTTCATGAGAATGATGGAAAGGAAAATTGTGCTCAAGTGCTAGAAGAAGAATGCATTAAAATGTTTGGTACTAGATCCTTGTATGATGAGCATGATTGCAATGTTGTTAGTATGAATTCCTTGAATATCCATGATGCTAATGATATGCAAAGCCACAAGCTTGGGGAAGCTATGTTTGATGGGGATGAATTATTTGAGAATCTATTTCCTGAAATTAATGTTTGTCCCCAAGCCTGGGAATGCTATGTTTAATGAAGATGATATTTTTAGCATCCCAAGTTTTGATATGCAAAGTTGTTATGATGATAGCATGCCTCCTACCTATGATGATTATATTGATGAAAGTGGGTTTGGAAGAGTGTCAACTTTAGGAAGTAATGATCCCACTATTTTGGAGGATGTTGAATTTTATTGTGATGAATACGGAAGTGGATTTGGAAGAGTGTCAACTTTATTTAGTGATTCCACTATCTTGGGAGAGGTTTCAATTGATTATGATGAGAACGAAGTTGCTACTTATGATGATTATTGTGATGAAACCTATGCTATAAAAAGTAGTGATGATTATATTTACAAATCTTGTCATGATTATGATTACCCTTTTTCTGAACACTACTCTTTTAATGTGGAAAAAAAATTAGTGTTCAAGTCTCTTATGATACTCCCACTATTCCGAATGAGAAGAAATTTGCTTAAGTGGAGAGTAGTAAATTTTCTATGCTTGTAGATCATGAAAAGAATGCTTTAGGTGCTGTTTATATTGTTGAATTCATTCATGATGCTACTGAAAATTATTATGAGAGAGGAACATATGCTTGTAGGAATTGCAATAATGTCAAGTTTCCTCTCTATGTGTTGAAAATCTTGAAGCTATGCTTGTTGATTATTGTTCTCATAAGTTGTTTGCTCACAAAATCCCTATGCATAGGAAGTGGGTTAGGCTTAAATGTGCTAGTCATATGCTTCATGATGCTCCCCTTATGTTTCAATTCTTATCTTTTATGTGAGCATCATTGTCATCATCATGCCTAGCTAGAAAGGCTTTAAAGAAAATGCTTGTTGGGAGACAACCCAATATTTATCCTTACTGTTTTTGTGTGTCCACATGATTATGCTACTGTATTAATCATGTTTTATAGCTTTTGTTTCAATAAAGTGCCAAGTAAGACCTTTAGGATAGCTTACGGTGATAGTTGTGTTGATCCTGCTGAGAATCAGAAACTTTTGCACCCAGTAAATTTGTTAATTCACAGAAACGTGCTCTTGATCTGATTCTTTTTTCTCTGGATTGGTAAACAAATTGCTTAGGACTTCCTAATTTGGTAGGATTTTTGGAGGTCCAGAAATATACGTTTGATACAGATTACTACAGACTGTTCTGTTTTTGACAGATTCTGTTTTCTATGTGTTGTTTGCTTATTTTGATGAATCTATGAGTAGTATCGGAGGGTATGAACCATAGATAAGTTGGAATACAGAAGATATTACACCAATATGAATTTAGAATGAGTTCATTACAGTACCTAAGTGGTGGTTTTATCTTCTTATACTAACGGAGCTTACGAGTTTTCTGTTGAGTTTTGTGTTATGGAGTTTTCAAGTTTTGGGTAAAGATTCGATGGACTATGGAATAAGGAGTGGAAAGAGCCTAAGCTTGGGGATTACCAAGGCACCCCAAGGTAATATTCAAGGACAACCAAGAGCCGAAGCTTGGGGATGCCCTGGAAGGCATCCCCTCTTTCGTCTTCGTTCATCGGTAACTTTACTTGGAGCTATATTTTTATTCACCACATGATATGTGTTTTGCTTGGAGCGTCATTTCATTTTGTTAGTATTTTCTTGATGTTGTTTAGATTAATTTTTTGCACCTTTAATTTCAATAAAAATGTCAAGGATAGCCTTCGCCATGCTTATTTTGCTAGTATACATGTTGCTGTTTGAAAACAGAAAGTTTACCACTGTTGCAAAAATTCCCTAGAAAAGTCAGAGCATGATATAATGTTGAAACTTTTTGCATAATGAGATCTGATAAATTTACTACAGTTTGAATTTTATTTCATAATTTTTGGAGTTAGGGAAGTGTTGATACTCCTGCATTCTTTACAGACTATACTGTTTTGAGAGATTGCTGTTATGTTTGCATTGTTTGCATATGTTTGCTTGTTTAATGATTCTATTTGAGGATAGGAGCATTAAATATGCAGAGGCATTTAGTATGAAATGTGGAATAATAATTTTAGTGATTTCTTACAGTAGAAAATGATAAGGTTTTGCATTGGTTTATACTAACCTATCTCACGAGCTCTTGTTGAGTTTGTTGTGGATGAAGCTTTTGATAAAAAGAGAAACCATGTTATGAGAGGAATTAAGGAGACATAAAAGCTCAAGCTTGGGGATGCACAAGTCACCCCAAGATAATATTTCAAGAAGTCTCAAGAATCTAAGCTTGGGGATGCCCCGGTTGGCATCCCACCTTTCTTCTTCAACAACTATCGGTTAGTATCGGTTGAGCCTAAGTTTTTGCTTCTTCACATGAGTTGTGCTATCCTTGCAATGTCACTTTATTTTGCTTTGATTGCTGTTTGATTAGAGTACCAAGATCTGAAATTCCTTAATGCTAGAGAGTCTTCACATAGTTGCATAATTATTCGACTACTCATTGATCTTCACTTATATCTTTCGGAGTAGTTTGTCATTTGCTCTAGTGCATCACTTATATCCTTTAGAGCATGGCAGTGGTTATTTTTTGTAGAAATTGCTAGTCTCTCATGCTTCACTTATATTATTTTGAGAGTCTTTTAGATTAGCTATGGTTATAAAGTTGGTCCTAGAATGGTAGGCTTCCAAGTTGGGTATAATAAAAACTATCATAGAAAGTGAATTGGATGCTATGATCAATTTGATACTTGATAACTGTTTTGAGATATGGAGGTAGTGATATTAAAGTCATTCTAGTTGGGTGATTATGAATTTAAAGAATTCTTGTGTTGAAGTTAGCAAGTCCCGTAGCATGCACGTATGGTTAAAGTTGTGTAACAAATTTGAAACATGAAGTGTACCTGGCTTGTGCATCCTTATGAGTGGCGGTCGGGGACGAGCGATGGTCTTTTCCTACCAATCTATCCCCCTAGGAGCATGCGCGTAGTACTTGATTTTTGATGACCTCTAAATTTTTGCAATAAGTATATGAGTTCTTTTGACTAATGTTGAGTCCATGGATTATACGCACTTTTACCTTTCCACCATTGCTAGCCTCTTCGGTACCGTGCATTGCCCTTTCTCACCTTGAGAGTTGGTGCAAACTTCGCCGGTGCATCCAAACCCCGTGATACGATACGCTCTATCACACATAAACCTCCTTATATCTTCCTCAAAACAGCCACCATACCTACCTATTATGGCATTTCCATAGCCATTCCGAGATATATTGCCATGCAACTTTCCACTGTTCCGTTCTTCATCATCATGACATACTTTACTTTTGTCATATTGCCATTGCATGATCATGTAGTTGACATCGTATTTGTGGCAAAGCCACCATGCATTATTTTTCATACATGTCACTCTTGATTCATTGCACCATCCCGGTACACCGTCGGAGGCATTCATATAGAGTCATATCTTGTTCTAGTTTCGAGTTGTAATTCATATGTTGTAATCAATAGAAGTGTGATGATCATAATTATTAGAGCATTGCCCAAAGGAAAAAAGAAAACAAAAGAAAGGCCAAAAGAAAAAAGAAAGGCCCAAAAGAAAAAGGAAAAAAATAAAAAAAAATAAAAAAAAGAAAATAAATAAAAAGGGCAATGTTACTATCTCTTTTTCCACACTTGTGCTTCAAAGTAGCACCTTGTTCTTCATGTAGAGAGTCACATATATTGTGCTTCAAAGTAGCACCATGTTTTTCATAAAGTGAGTCTCATAAGTTGTCTTTTTCATACTAGTGGGAATTTTTCATTATAGAACTTGGCTTGTATATTCCTACGATGGGCTTCCTCAAATGCCCTAGGTCTTCGTGAGCAAGCAAGTTGGATGCACACCCACTAGTTTTCTTTTGTTGAGCATTCATTTATAGCTCTAGTGCATCCGTTGCATGGCAATCCCTACTCCTCATGTTGACATCAATTGATGGGCATCTCCATAGCCCGTTGATTATCCTCGTCAATGTGAGACTTTCTCCTTTTTTGTCTTCTCCACACAATCCCCATCATCATATTCTATTCCACCCATAGTGTTATATCCATGGCTCACGCTCATGTATTGCGTGAAGGTTGAAAAAGTTTGAGATTATTTAAGTATGAAACAATTGCTTGGCTTGTCATCAGGGGTATAGAAGTTGGGAACATCATTGTGTGACGAAAATGAAGCATAGCCTAACTATATGATTTTGTAGGGATGAACTTTCTTTTGCCATGCTATTTTGAGAAGACATGATTACCTTGATTAGTATGCTTGAAGTGTTACTATTTCTTTTATCAATATGAACTTTTATTTTGAATCATTTGGATCTGAACATTCATGCCACAATAAAGAAAATTACATTGAGAACTATGCTAGGTAGCATTCCACATCAAAAAATTCTGTTTTTATCATTTACCTACTCGAGGATGAGCAGGGATTAAGCTTGGGGATGCTTGATACGTCTCCAACGTATCTATAATTTTTGATTGTTCCATGCTATTATATTACCCCTTTTGGATGTTTATGGGCTTTATTTTACACATTTATATCATTTTTTGGACTAACCTATTTACCGGAGGCCCATCCCATATTGTTGTTTTATTGCCTGTTTCAGTATTTCGAAGAAAAGGAATATCAAACGGAGTCCAAACGGAATGAAATCTTCAGCATCGTGATTTTTTGGAAGAATATCATCCTGGAGGCGTGGAGATCAAGTCAGAAGATACTCGAGGAGCCTAGGAGATAGGGGCGCCCCCCTACAGGGCGCGGCCCCCTGTCTCGTGGACCCCTCGAGCACCACCCGACCGACTTCTTTCGCCTATATAACCCTACGTACCCTAAAACCAGCTAATATCAAGATAGATCTGTAACATCCCAAATATTCAATTTGGAATGTTATATAATAGATCATTATTGCATATCATATTTAATGCATATTTTTCCTTGATCCTAGAAATTCTACGCAACTCAAGGACCCACGGAGAGAGTTGGGGATTTTGTTATTTTCATTTTGAGTTTTTCTCAAATTCTAAAAATAGGATAATTTGATTTTATTTATTTTACCTTCAATTATTTCAATTAAAAAAATATGAGAGAGGGAATAAAATGACTTTCCCAAAATAAAGAAATATTGAGGATTTAATAAAAAAATCAAATAAGATTTTATTTTGGATTTTCTGACTATTTTATTTGAATTTAGGAAAAATGCATGTTTTTAAAAATTGCATTTAGGGCGCCAAATAAATGTTCATCTAAACCGGCTTGATTTTAGAAGCCGGCGAAAATTTATTTCGGGATTTTTGGAGTCCGTTTAGTATTCCTTTCATTTGTTTTTCTGCGCGATAATTATTTTAAAAAAAAAGTCTGAACCGACCTAAGGGCCGTACCGGCCAGGACTCCGCCTGGCCGGGCCTTTATAAGCCGCCGGCCCGCCCCGTGGCCGAAACCCTAGCCGTCGCCCGCCTCGAGCCCCGCGCCCGCCGCCGCCGCCTTTCGCTGCCACCTTTCGCCGTCGCCGCCGCCGCCCGCCGGAGGCGCCGACGCCGCCGCCCCGCACCCCCCCCCCGCTGCCGCCTCGCCCGCCGCCGACGCCGACCGCCGCCGCCGAGGTTGACCCGCCGCCGGTTTTTCCTAGAAAACCGTTCGGTTTTCGCCGGTTTTCGTTCGGTTTCTTTTAGATTCGTTTTTTTATTAGATCGGTTTTTTTTCGGGTTTAAGTTATTTAGCGAGCGTTCGCTCATTCGTTCGTTTTAACGAACGCGTTCATCGTTTAGATCCAGATAACGAACGTTCGTTCGTTAATCTGTTCGTCGTTTTTCTTTTTCTCGGATTTATTCCGCGATTTTTCTGATCGCGATTTCTGATCCGATTTTCGTTTTAGTATAACTTTTCGCTAGATTATTGGAATCAGGCGATTCAAGCGCCTAGAGTTTCGTCTCGAAACCCTCTTTCCGAGTAATCTACTCAAACAAGTTTTTGCTTCTGTAAAATTTGACTTAGGTCCAGATTAGTAAATGAAGCTTGTTTCTTTCGCCGTTTGAGTTTTGTTTCTTCGTTCGATTTGATTCTTTTTGCAAACCGGAGTTCTTAAGTTGAACTTTCTGGTTAGAGTTTTATTTGAGTTTTACCTGTGCATTCGATGAGTACTTATTGTATGCTTGGTTTGCTTGCGATAGAGTACCCAGATTGCGCCGCTTGCTACTTTGAATCCCTAGGTTTCGCGGATCATCAGCAAGGCAAGTAACACTTTGATCATATCCCTTTACTACCCAGTTTTTATGCATTAGATCAATCCTCAACAATTGCATGATTAGGATCTGATTAATATGTGGGTTTTGGGAAGTAGATGAGGTAGTACCTATTACCTGTTTTAATATCAAACCTTTGGGAGTTACTTCTACGTTTGCTTAATATGCCATGCTATGCTAGTAGACGTGGATTGGGTGAGTGTATCCATGACAATTGTGAGCTTGTTAGCTAATGGTTTATTTAAGGTGGCAACTTTCATACACATCTGGGTGGATTGAGGTACCTGGGTATTCCAGGATTGCCTGTTTGTTTTTGGACCGCCACCCAGGCTCAAAGGGATCATAAGATTATTCATGCTAGAAACTTCCGTGTGCAGCCACATGCTATTATGGGCTCTAGCATAGTTGATTAAGTCGTGCGAACTCTTACAGTGGTAGACTAGCAGATGTAGGGGAAAGTAGGTGTACAGGTCTACCCATCGTAAGGTGCTAGCGCTTCCGAAAGACTATGTCTCGGTCATCCGTTTCTCAAACACCATGTAGTGCGAGAAAACCAACGGAGGAGATCGAGTCGTGTGGGGAAAAGTGCGCAAACCTCTGCAGAGTGTATAAACTAATCATGATTAGTCGTGTCCCCGGTTATGGACGTCTTGAGTATCTAGTACTTGGATTATCATGTGAATCTCATCATGTTACTATAATTAATATTGTTGGGTTTTTAATGATGATGTTACTTAATTGGGATTGAGAATGTTGTCAACCATTCTCAATGTTTAACAACCACCATGATAGTTAAATAAATTTAATTCTTTGCAGTAGGGAAAAATTGGCTTTATGCAAAACTATAACCATAGAGCTTTCCACCAGCCAAATATGCATGTAGTATAGTTTATTCTTTCATTACTCTCTATGTGTTACTTTGCCAGCATATTCCATGTGCTGACCCATTTTCGGGCTGCAACGTTCATGTTGCAGACTTTTCAGATGACGAGTAGGATGCCTTAGGATCGTGGTTCTATACTCAGTGATGCCGTTGGAGTTGATGGACTCACTTATCTTCCAAGCCTTCCGTTGTTATCGTTATTAGATGGCCTTAAGCCATATTTATTGTAATAAGTTCTCTTTGGAGACATTCGATGTAATAAGTGTGTGATTGCTACTCTGTTATAAATCCTTCGAGTACTATGTGTGTCAGCATTACTGATCCAAGGATGACACTGATGCACAGAGATCAGACTGTTTGAGGTCTGGTCGCTACAAGATGGTATCAGAGCACACGCTGACTGTAGGACACGACCACTAAGCAAAAGCCATAGATCACTACTCTATCTTCTCATTTCTGACTCCTCATCTTTTCTACTCTTTTAGGATGGCGGATGCAAGGAACAAGTTCATGCAACCGGATGAAGATACACCCTTTGGACGACACCTGAAGGAAGTTACCAAGTACCTGAAGATCGGAGTACCAAGCTTCACCGGGACCTACAACGCCACTTTAGCTGAAGAGGAGCACTAGATGATTCAAGTTCAAGCTCCAGGAAGGACGTTCTTGCCCGTCACTGAGCCCATAGAGTTTTCCTTTGATGCACCAACCTGGAGCCTAGGAAAGAGCATGGCAGCCCACATTACCATGGGACGTATTGGAGAAGGTTATCATAGGGAACTAAAGGATACTATTTATCAAATTTGTGGGCGCCGAGATGAGAAATGGGAGATGATCAGCACCAGGAAGGACAGATCAATTGCAGCTTTCATCCAGGAGTTAAACCAGCATATTCGACGCCAGGAGAACCAAATGTATGGAGGCATGATGGATCTGAAGAAGGCCATGACCAAGATCACAGAAATGGAGGAAGAACTCAAGTCTACACGTGATGGATATGAGGAGGAGATAGCAATGCTAGTCGAGAAGAATGAAGATCTGAAGAAGAAGCTAAAAGTGTTCATGGGATTTCCAGCTACTGGAGAAGATGAAGATTGCACTTGTCCTGAGAACTACATCATCATCGACGACACCGACTCGGACCCGGCTGATAGTGATGATGACTATGTTGATGAAGCTGGAGCAGATATCATGGAGTCTTCATCGGAGCAGTTTTTCTAGTAGACCGCCATAACAGTAGTAGTATTCTCTCCATGTATCTAGATTAGTTCGAGCACTCTGGTAACGATAGATAGACCGTTGTATGCCCTTGCTTGTTTAAATGAAGTGATTTGATTGCATTTTGTCTCATGTGCATATGGGTAGTGTTTTCCCTCTAGGCCTCATTCTATTCTGTATTCTCATCTTTTCTAAATACCTCAGATGCCTCCGAGACGTGACAACGGATTTGCTTTCCCACTGGAGCTCACCCAGTTGATCCAGCAGCAGAATGCATTGATGCAGATACTAGTCCAGAATCAGAATCAGGGGAACAACAACAACGACAACCCACCACCACCACCACCTGTTGATCACTTAACTCGTTTCCTTAGGTTGAATCCGCTGGTGTTTTCCAGTAGCACCGAGCCGATTGTTGCAGATGATTGGCTTCGCAAGAGAGCCAGGGAGTTGACCACTGCAGGATGCACAGATGCGGAGAAGGTGCGATTTTGCCGCACATCAGCTTGAGGGACCCGCAGCATCATGGTGGGAGAATTTCACAGCCACCTATCCAGTAGACACTGTCACATGGGATCAGTTTCAGTAGGCTTTTCATACTGCTCATGTTTCAGCAGGAGCTATGGCCATGAAGAAGCGTGAGTTTCACAACTTACGCCAGGGTGGACGTACAGTTGGCCAGTACATGGATGATTTCAGTAAGCTAGCACGTTATGCCCCAGATGACGTTGCTACAGATGCAGCTAAGCAGGAGAAGTTTCTGGAAGGACTAAATGATGAGCTGAGTATGCAGTTGATGGTAGCAAGTTTCAATAACTACCAGGAGTTGGTAGACCGTGCTCTCATGATTGAAGGAAACAACAGCAGATTGAAAACCGCAAGAGGAAGTATGGACAAGGGAAGTACAATTCTGGAGCTCAGTAGAAGCCACGTTTTACTCCGAAGTCAGGAGGACAGTTCCAGCATACCCATGGAGGAGGTAGTTCACACAATCATAATGGTTCCAAGAATGGTTACGGGAATGGAGGAAGTAGTAGCCAGAACCGTACCAACCCCTCACCACTAGCCAAGAGAGATCTGAGTCAAGTCACTTGTTTTAAGTGCCAGAAGACCGGACATTACGCCAATGAATGTCCTGAAGGCCAAAATGGGAATGGCAATGGAAGCTCTGGGAAGAAGCCGAACCCTTTCAACAGAGGACAAGTGAACCACGTTAGCGTGGAGGAGGTTGAAGCCCAATCAGATGCAGTAATAGGTAAGTTTTTGGTTAAGTCATTTACTGCACTCATTCTTTTTGATACTGGTGCATCGCATTCATACATATCAAGGGGATTTGTGGATAAGTATAGACTGCCCACCAAAGTTCTAGGAACACCCATGCTAGTAACCTCACCAGGAGCAGAGTATATGGCTAGTCGAGGATGTTTTCAAGTTCCATTGAGTATAGGCAAGCATGTTTTCCCCTCAGACTTAATCATTTTGGAATCTCAAGGTTTGGATGTGATTCTGGGTATGGATTGGCTATCGATGTATGAAGGAAACATCGATTGCGCCAGTAAGTCGATTTTGCTTACTACCCCAGAAGGGAAAAGGGTAAGGTATGTATCAAGGCATGAGCCGAAGAGGATGCACGTAAATTCCTTATCAAGAGTTGTGCAGGAGGAAGTACTAGTAGTGAAGGATTTTCCTGACATATTTCCAGAGGAGTTGCCAGGCATGCCACCGGACAGAGACATCGAGTTTTTGATTGAGCTTTTGCCAGACACAGGGCCGATATCCAAGAGACCATACAGGATGCCAGCAAAAGATTTGGAAGAGATTAAAAGTCAGATTAAGGAGTTACTGGATAAGGGCTACATTCGCCCAAGTTCTTCGCCTTGGGGATCACCAGTACTTCTAGTGGAGAAGAAGGATGGATCATTAAGGATGGTTGTTGATTATCGAGGATTGAATGCAGTAACCATCAAGAACAAGTACCCACTGCTGATGATCAATGACATGTTTGACCGACTGCAAGGAGCAAATGTATTTTCCAAGATCGATTTGCGATCAGGATACCATCAGTTGAAGATTTGGGAGCAGGATATACCTAAGACGGCTTTTACCACCAGGTATGGGCTGTACGAGTATACCGTTATGTCATTTGGTCTAACTAACGCACCTGCCTATTTCATGAACATGATGAACAAAGTATTTATGGAATTCCTGGATAAGTTCGTCGTGGTGTTCATTGATGATATTTTGGTCTACTCAAAGAACGAAGAGGAGCATAAGGAGCATTTGCGTTTGGTATTGGAGAAGCTCAGAGAACATTAGTTATACGCCAAGTTCAGCAAATGTGAATTTTGGTTAAAAGAGGTTGGATTTCTCGAACATGTTATATTCGGAGAGGGTATAGTAGTAGACCCCACCAAGGTTGTTACCGTGACAAATTGGGTAGCACCAACGATAGTTGGAGAGATCGGGAGTTTTCTTGGACTGGCAGGATACTACCGGAGATTCATTGAGAATTTTTCAAGGATTGCAAAGCCCATGACAGAGTTATTGAAGAAGGATGCCAAGTTCATTTGGACTGAGGAATGTGAGGCCAGTTTTCAAGAATTGAAGAAACCTTTGGTTACCTCGCCAGTGTTGATTTTGCCAGGTCAGACCAAGGATTACGAGGTGTATTGCGACGCTTCATGTCGAGGACTTGGAGAAGTGCTTATGCAGGAAGGGAGAGTTGTTTTGTATGCTTCACGACAGCTTAAACCACATGAGTTGAATTATGCCATGCATGATTTGGAGTTAGCAGCCGTAGTGCATGCATTGAAGACATGGAGACATTTTATTATCGGAAACCATTGTGAGGTGTACACGGATCACAAGAGTTTGAAGTACATTTTCATGCAGAAGGAGTTGAATCTCAGGCAAAGGAGATGGTTGGAGCTCATCAAGGATTATGACATGAGATTGCAATATCACCCCGGGAAGGCTAACGTAGTAGCCGACGCGTTAAGCCATAAGAGCCATGTCAATACACTCATGACCGCAGGATTGCCAAAGGAGTTAGCCGAGGACCTTTGCGAACTATGTTTAGAGATAGTTCCGAGAGGCTATGTAGCAGCATTGGATATTCAGTCGACTTTGATGGATAAGATCAGGGAAGCTCAGAAGACCGACAAGGAAATTGCTGAGATAAAGGAGAAGATGAGCAAAGGAAAAGCAAAAGGATTTTGCGAGGATGAGCACGATACCTTATGGTTCGAAGACCGTGTTTATGTGCCCAATGACCCCGAGATCAGGAAGTTGATTTTGCAAGAGGCCCATGATTCGCCGTATTCGATTCACCCAGGAAATACCAAGATGTATTTGGATTTGAAGGAGACTTTCTGGTGGACCGGAATGAAGAAGGATATTGCGGAGTATGTAGCAGTTTGCGATGTATGTCAGAGAGTAAAGGCAGAGCATCAGAAGCTAGCAGGATTTTTGCAACCGTTGCCGATACCTGAATGGAAGTGGGATAATCTAGGCATGGATTTTATCACAGGATTGCCCAGGACTCGTTCCGGCTATGACTCGATTTGGGTTGTAGTCGATCGTTTGACTAAGGTAGCACAGTTCATTCCAGTAAAGACCACTTACACCAGTGCTAAGTTGGCCAAGATATACATGACCAGGATCGTATGTCTGCATGGAGTTCCGAGGAGCATTGTATCAGACAGAGGGACCCAGTTCACCTCAAAGTTCTGGAATCAGTTGCACGAAACCTTGGGTACCAGGCTAGAATTCAGTACAGCGTTTCACCCGCAGACAGATGGACAGACCGAGAGGGTCAATCAGATTTTAGAGGATATGTTGAGAGCTTGTGCGCTAGATTATGGATCTAGTTGGGACGACAATTGCCATATGCAGAGTTCTCCTACAACAACAGTTATCAATCCAGCTTGAGGATGACCCCTTTCGAAGCCCTATACGGAAGGAGGTGCAGGACCCCGTTGTCGTGGGATGAAGTTGGAGACCGCTAGTTGTTTGGATCGGATTTGATTAAAGAGTCTAAACAGAAAGTGAAGTTGATTCGCGATAGGCTCAAGGTAGCCCAGTCCAGGCAGAAAAGCTATGCAGTTTCTAAACGCAAGGAGATAGTTTACGGAGTCGGGGATAGAGTCTATCTTCGTGTATCTCCACTTCGAGGAGTAAAGCGTTTTGGAGTCAAGGGAAAGTTAGAACCACGTTTTGTAGGACCGTATAAAGTTTTGGAGCGTATGGGAGAAGTTGCCTACAAGTTGGAATTGCCTGAGGGATTGTCAGGAGTTCACGACGTGTTCCATGTGTCCCAGTTGAAGAAGTGCCATGCGGAGATGGTTCATATACCACTGAGAGATACAGTGCCACTAGAGGCGATTCAGTTGGACAGTGATTTGACCTATGAGGACAAACCAGTCAAGATTCTTGAGTATACCAGCCGAGTCACCCGTAGTAAGGTTATCAAGTTTTGCAAAGTTCAGTGGAGCCACCACACCGCGAGGATGAAGCCACCTGGGAGCGAGAGGAAGATTTGCTGAAGGACCACCCTCACCTATTTTCTAGCCAACCTGAATCTCGAGGGCAAGATTCATCTTAAGGGGGCAGGTTTGTAACATCCCAAATTTTCAATTTGGAATGTTATACAATAGATCATTATTGCATATCATATTTAATGCATATTTTTTCTTGATCCTAGAAATTCTACGCAACTCAAGGACCCACGGAGAGAGTTGGGGATTTCATTATTTTCATTTTGAGTTTTTCTCAAATTCTGAAAATAGGATCATTTGATTTTATTTATTTTATCTTCAATTATTTCAATTATAAAAATATGAGAGAGGGAATAAAATGACTTTCCCAAAATAAAGAAATATTAAGGATTTAATTAAAAATCAAATAAGATTTTATTTTGGATTTTCTGACTATTTTATTTGAATTTAGGAAAAATGCGTGTTTTTCAAAATTGCATTTAGGCCCCAAATAAATGTTCATCTAAACTGGCTTGATTTTAGAAGCCGGGGAAAATTTATTTCGGGATTTTTGGAGTCCATTTAGTATGCCTTTCGTTTGTTTTTCTGCGCGATAATTATTGAAAAAAAAAGTCCGAACCGACCTACGGGCCGTAACCGGCGAGGACTCCACCTGGCCGGGCCTTTATAAGTTGTCGGCCCGCCCCGGGCCGAAACCCTAGCCGCCGCCCGCCTCGAGCCCTGCGCCCGTCGCCGCCGCCTTCCGCCGCCGCCTTTTCCCTTTTGCCGCCGCCTCGCGCGCCGCCGTCGAAGCCCGGCGCCGCCGCCGCCGCCGACGCCGCCGCCCCGCACCCCGCCGCCGCTGCCTCGGCCGCCGCCGACGCCGTTCGCCGCCGCCGACCGCCGCCGCCGAGGTTGACCCGCCGCCGGTTTTTCCTAGAAAACTGTTCGGTTTTCGCCGGTTTTCGTTCGTTTTTTAGATTCGTTTTTTTATTAGATCGGTTTTTTTCGGGATTAGGTTATTTAGTGAGCGTTCGCCCGTTCGTTCATTTTAACGAACGCGTTCATCGTTTAGATCCAGATAATGAACGTTCGTTCGTTAATCTGTTCGTCGTTTTTCTTTTTCTCGGATTTATTCCGCGATTTTTCTGATCCGAATTTCGTTTTAGTATAACTTTTCGCTCGTTTATTGGAATCAGGCGATTCAAGCGACTAGAGTTTCGTCTCGAAACCCTCTTTCCGAATAATCTACTCAAACAAGTTTTTGCCTCTGTAAAATTTGACTTAGGTCCAGATTAGTAAACGAAGCTAGTTTCTTTCGCCGTTTGAGTTTTGTTTCTTCGTTCGATTTGATTCTTTTTGCAAACCGAAGTTCTTAAGTTGAACTTTCTGGTTAGAGTTTTATTTGAGTTTTTACCTGTGCATTAGATGAGTACTTATTGTATGCTTGTTTGTTTGTTTGCTTGCGATAGAGTACCCGGATTGCTCCGCTTGCTACTTCGGATCCCTAGGTTTCACGGATCATCAGCAAGGCAAGTAACACTTTGATCATATCCCTTTACTACCCTGTTTTTATGCATTAGATCAATCCTCAACCAATTGCATGATTAGGATATGATTAAATTGTGGGTTTTGGGAAGTAGATGAGGTAGTACCTATTACCTGTTTTATTATCAAACCTTTGGGAGTTACTTCTGCATTTGTTTATTATGCCATGCTATGCTAGTAGACGTGGACTGGATGAGTGTATCCATGACAGATGTGAGATTGTTAATTAATGGTTTATTTAAGGAGGCAATTTTAATACACATCTAGGTGGATTGAGGTACCTGGGTATTCCAGGATTGCTTGTTTGTTTTTGGACCGCCACCCAGGCTCAAAGGGATCATAAGATTATTCATGCTAGAAACTTCCGTGTGCAGCCACATGCTATTATGGGCTCTAGCATAGTTGACTAAGTCGTGCGAACTCTTACAGTGGTAGACTAGCAGATGTAGGGGAAAGTAGGTGTACAGGTCTACCCATCATAAGGTGCTAGCGCTTCTGAAAGACAATGTCTCGGTCATCCGTTTCTCAAACACCATGTAGTGCGAGAAAACCAACAGAGGAGATCGACTCATGTGGGGAAAAGTGCGCAAACCTCTACAGAGTGTATAAACTAATCATGATTTAGCCGTGTCCCCGGTTATGGACGTCTTGAGTATCTAGTACTTGGATTATCATGTGAATCTCATCATGTTACTATAATTAATATTGTTGAGTTTTTAGTGATGATGTCACTTAATTGGGATTGAGAATGCTGTAAACCATTCTCAATGTTTAACAACCACCATGATAGTTAAATAAATTTATTCCTTTGCAGTAGGGAAAAATTGGCTTTATGCAAAACTGTAACCATAGAGCTTTCCACCAGCCAAATATGCATGCAGTATAGTTTATTATTTCATTACTCTCTATGTGTTACTTTGCCAGCATATTCCATGTGCTGACCCGTTTTCGGGCTGCAATGTTCATGTTTCAGACTTTTCAGACGACGAGTAAGATGCCTTAGGATCGTGGTTCTATACTCAGTGATGCCGTTGGAGTTGATGGACTCACTTATCTTCCAAGCCTTTCGCTGTTATTGTTATTAGATGGCCTTAAGCCATATTTATTGTAATAAGTTCTCTTTGGAGACATTCGATGTAATAAGTGTGTGATTGCTACTCTGTTATAAATCCTTCGAGTACTATGTGTGTCAGCATTACTGATCCAGGGATGACACTAATGCACAGAGATCAGACTGTTTGAGGTCTGGTCGCTACAAGATGGTATCAGAGCACACGCTGGCTGTAGGACACGACCACTAAGCAAAAGCCATAGATCACTACTCTCTCATCTCATTTCTGACTCCTCATCTTTTCTACTCTTTTAGGATGGCGGATGCAAGGAACAAGTTCATGCAACCGGATGAAGATACACCCTTTGGACGACACCTGAAGGAAGTTACAAAGTACCTGAAGATCGAAGTACCAAGCTTCACCGGGACTTACAACGCCACTTTACCTGAAGAGGAGCGCTGGATGATTCAAGTTCAAGTTCCAGGAAGGACGTTCATGCCCGTCACTGAGCCCATAGAGTTTTCCTTTGATGCACCAACCTAGAGCCTAGGAAAGAGCATGGTAGCCCACATTACCATGGGACGTATTGGAGAAGGTTATCATAGGGAACTAAAGGATACTATTTATCAAATTTGTGGGCGCCGAGATGAGCAATGGGAGATGATCAGCACCAGGAAGGACAGATCAATTGCATCTTTCATCCAGGAGTTAAACCAGCATATTCAACGCCAGGAGAACCAGATGTATGGAGGCATGATGGATCTGAAGAAGGCCATGACCAAGATCACGGAACTGGAGGAAGAACTCAAGTCTACACGCGATGGATATGAGGAGGAGATAGCAACGCTAGTCGAGAAGATTGAAGATCTGAAGAAGAAGCTAAAAGTGTTCATGGGATTTCCAGCTACTTGAGAAGATGAAGATTGCACTTGTCCTGAGAACTACATCATCATCGACGACACCGACTCGGACCCGGATGATAGTGATGATGACTATGTTGATGAAGTTGGAGCAGATATCATGGAGTAATCATCGGAGGAGTTTTTCTAGTAGACCACCATAACAGTAGTAGTATTCTCTCCATGTATCTAGATTAGTCCGAGCACTCTTGTAACGATAGATAGACTGTTGTATGCCCTTGCTTGTTTAAATGAAGTGAGTTGATTGCTTTTTGTCTCATGTGCATATGGGTAGTGTTTTTCCCTCTAGGCCTCATTCTATTATGTATTCTCATCTTTTCGAAAAACCTCAGATGCCTCCGAGAGGTGACAACAGATTTGCTTTCCCACCGGAGCTCACCCAGTTGATCCAGCAGCAGGATGCATTGATGCAGATACTGGTCCAGAATCAGAACCAGGGGAACAACAACAACAACCTACCACCACCACCACCTATTGATCACTTAACCCGTTTCCTTAGGTTGAATTCGCAGGTGTTTTCCAGTAGCACTAAGCCGATTGTTGCAGATGATTGGCTTCGCAAGACAGCTAGAGATTTGACCACTGCAGGATGCACAGATGTGGAGAAGGTTCGGTTTGCCGCACATCAGCTTGAGGGACCCGCAACATCATGGTGGGAGAATTTCACAGCCACCTATCTAGTAGACACTGTCACATGGGATCAGTTTCAGCAGGCTTTTCGTACTGCTCATGTTTCAGCAGGAGCTATGGCCATGAAGAAGCGTGAGCTTCGCAACTTACGCCAGGGAGGACATACAGTTGGCCAGTACGTGGATGATTTCAGTAAGCTAGCACGTTATGCCCCAGATGACGTTGCTACAGATGCAGCTAAGCAGGAGAAGTTTCTGGAAGGACTGAATGATGAGTTGAGTATGCAGTTGATGGTAGCAAGTTTCAACAACTACCAGGAGTTGGTAGACCGTGCTCTCATGATTGAAGGAAAACAACAGCAGATTGAAAACCGCAAGAGGAAGTATGGACAAGGGAAGTACAATTCTGGAGCTCAGCAAAAGCCACGTTTTACTCCGAAGTCAGGAGGACAGTTCCAGCATACCCATGGAGGAGGTAGTTCACACAATCATAATGGTTCCAAGAATGGTAATGGGAATGGAGGAAGTAGTAGCCAGAACCGTACCAACCCCTCACCACCAGCCAAGAGAGATCTGAGTTAAGTCACTTGTTTTAACTGCCAGAAGACTGGACATTACGCCAATGAATGTCCTGAAGGCCAAAATGGGAATGGCAATGGAAGCTCTGGGAAGAAGCCGAACCCTTTCAACAGAGGACAAGTGAACCACGTTAGCGTGGAGGAGGTTTAAGCCCAACCAGATGCTGTAATAGGTAAGTTTTTGGTTAAGTCATTTACTGCACTCGTTCTTTTTGATACTGGTGCATCGCATTCATACATATCAAGGGGATTTGTCGATAAGTATAGACTGCCCACCAAAGTTCTAGGAACACCCATGCTAGTAACCTCACCAGGAGCAGAGTATATGGCCAGTCGAGGATGTTTTCAAGTGCCATTGAGTATAGGCAAGCATGTTTTCCCCTCAGACTTAATCATTTTGGAATCTCAAGGTTTGGATGTGATTCTGGGTATGGATTGGCTATCGATGTATGAAGGAAACATCGATTGCGCTAGTAAGTCAATTTTGCTTACTACCCCAGAAGGGAAAAGGATAAGTTATGTATCAAGGCATGAGCCGAAGAGGATGCACGTAAATTCCTTATCAAGAGTTGTGCAGGAGGAAGTACCAGTAGTGAAGGATTTTCCTGACATATTTCCAGAGGAGTTGCCAGGCATGCCAACGGACAGAGACATCAAGTTTTTGATTGAGCTTTTGCCAGACACAGGGCCGATATCCAAGAGACCATACAGGATGCCAGCAAAAGATTTGGAAGAGATTAAAAGTTAGATTAAGGAGTTACTGGATAAAGGCTACATTCACCCAAGTTCTTCGCCTTCGGGATCACCAGTACTTCTAGTGGAGAAGAAGGACGGATCATTAAGGATGGTTGTTGATTATCGAGGATTGAATGCAGTAACCATCAAGAACAAGTACCCACTGATGATGATCAATGACCTGTTTGACCGACTGCAAGGAGCAAAGGTATTTTCCAAGATCAATTTGCGATCATGATACCATCAGTTGAAGATTCGGGAGCAGGATATACCTAAGACGGCTTTTACCACCAGGTATGGGTTGTACAAGTATATCGTTATGTCATTTGGTCTGACTAACACACCTGCCTATTTCATGAACATGATGAACAAAGTATTTATGGCGTTCCTGGATAAGTTCGTTGTGGTGTTCATTGATGATATTTTGGTCTACTCAAAGAATGAAGAGGAGCATAAGGAGCATTTGCGTTTGGTATTGGAGAAGCTCAGAGAACATCAGTTATATGCCAAGTTCAGCAAATGTGAATTTTGGTTAAAAGAGGTTGGATTTCTCGGACATGTTATATCCGGAGAGGGTATAGCAGTAGACCCCACCAAGGTTGTTACCGTGACAAATTGGGTAGCACCAACGATAGTTGGAGAGATCGGGAGTTTTCTTGGACTGGCAGGATACTACCGGAGATTCATTGAGAATTTTTCAAGGATTGCAAAGCCCATGACGGAGTTATTGAAGGAGGATACCAAGTTCATTTGGACTGAGGAATGTGAGGCCAGTTTTCAAGAATTGAAGAAACCTTTGGTTACCTCGCTAGTGTTGATTTTGCGAGATCAGACCAAGGATTATGAGGTGTATTGCGACGCTTCATGTCGAGGACTTGGAGCAGTGCTTATGCAGGAGGGGAGAGTTGTTTCGTATGCTTCACGACATCTTAAACCACATGAGTTGAATTATGCCACGCATGATTTGGAGTTAGCAGCCGTAGTGCATGCATTGAAGACATGGAGACATTTTCTTATCGGAAACCATTGTGAGGTGTACACGGATCACAAGAGTTTGAAGTACATTTTCACACAGAAGGAGTTGAATCTCAGGCAAAGGAGATGGTTGGAGCTCATCAAGGATTATGACATGAGATTGCAATATCACCCCGGGAAGGCTAACATAGTAGCCGATGCGTTGAGCCATAAGAGCCATGTCAATACACTCATGACCGCAGGATTGCCAAAGGAGTTAGCCGAGGACCTTTGCGAACTATGTTTAGAGATAGTTCCGAGAGGCTATGTAGTAGCATTGGAAATTCAGTCGACTTTGATGGATAAGATCAGGGAAGCTCAGAAGACCGACAAGGAAATTGCTGAGATAAAGGAGAAGATGAGCAAAGGAAAAGCAAAAGGATTTCGCGAGGATGAGCACGATACCTTATGGTTCGAAGACCGTGTTTATGTGCCCAATGACCCCGAGATCAGGAAGTTGATTTTGCAAGAGGCCCATGATTCGCCGTATTTGATTCACCCAGGAAATACCAAGTTGTATTTGGATTTGAAGGAGACTTTCTGGTGGACCGGAATGAAGAAGGATATTGCGGAGTATGTAGCAGTTTGTGATGTATGTCAGAGAGTAAAGGCAGAGCATCAGAAGCCAGCAGGATTGTTGCAACCGTTGCCGATACCTGAATGGAAGTGGGATAAGCTAGGCATGGATTTTATCATAGGATTGCCCAGGACTTGTTCCGGCTATGACTCAATTTGGGTTGTAGTCGATCGTTTGACTAAGGTAGCACATTTCATTCCAGTAAAGACCACTTACACCAGTGCTAAGTTGGCCAAGATATACATGACCAGGATCGTATGTCTGCATGGAGTTCCGAGGAGCATTGTATCAGACAGAGGAACCCAGTTCACCTCAAAGTTATGGAATCAGTTGCACGAAACCTTGGGTACCAGGCTAGAATTCAGTACAGCGTTTCACCCGCAGACAGATGGACAGACCGAGAGGGTCAATCAGATTTTAGAGGATATGTTGAGAGCTTGTGCGCTAGATTATGGATCTAGTTGGGATGACAATTTGCCATATGCAGAGTTCTCCTACAACAACAGTTATCAATCCAGCTTGAAGATGGCCCCTTTCGAAGCCCTATACGGAAGGAGGTGCAGGACCCCGTTGTCGTGGGATGAAGTTGGAGACCACCAGTTGTTTGGACCGGATTTGATTAAAGAGTCTGAACAGAAAGTGAAGTTGATTCGCGACAGGCTCAAGGTAGCCCAGTCCAGGCAGAAAAGCTATGTGTATTCTAAACGCAAGGAGATAGTTTACGGAGTCGGGGATAGAGTCTATCTTCGTGTATCTCCACTTCGAGGAGTAAAGCGTTTTGGAGTCAAGGGAAAGTTAGCACCATGTTTTGTGGGACCGTACAAAGTTTTGGAGCGTATGGGAGAAGTTGCCTACAAGTTGGAATTGCCTGAGGGATTGTCAGGAGTTCACGACGTGTTCCACATGTCCCAGTTGAAGAAGTGCCACGCGGAGATGGTTCATATACCACTGAGAGATACAGTGCCACTAGAGGCGATTCAGTTGGACAGTGATTTGCCCTATGAGGAGAAACCAGTCAAGATTCTTGAGTATGCCAGCCGAGTCAACCGCAGCAAGGTTATCAAGTTTTGCAAAGTTCAGTGGAGCCACCACACCGCGAGGATGAAGCCACCTGGGAGCGAGAGGAAGATTTGCTGAAGGACCACCCTCACCTATTTTCTAGCCAACCCGAATCTCGAGGGCGAGATACATCTTAAGGGGGTAGGTTTGTAACATCCCAAATTTTCAATTTGGAATGTTATACAATAGATCATTATTGCATATCATATTTAATGCATATTTTTTCTTGATCCTAGAAATTCTACGCAACTCAAGGACCCACGGAGAGAGTTGGGGATTTCGTTATTTTCATTTGAGTTTTTCTCAAATTCTGAAAATAGGATCACTTGATTTTATTTATTTTATCTTCAATTATTTAAATTATAAAAATATGAGAGAGGGAATAAAATGACTTTCCCAAAATAAAGAAATATTAAGGATTTAATAAAAATCAAATAAGATTTTATTTTGGATTTTCTGACTATTTTATTTGAATTTTGGAAAAATGTGTGTTTTTCAAAATTGTATTTAGGCCCCAAATAAATGTTCATCTAAACCGGCTTGATTTTAGAAGCCGGGGAAATTTTATTTCGGGATTTTTGCAGTCCGTTTAGTATTCCTTTCGTTTGTTTTTCTGCGCGATAATTATTTTAAAAAAAAGTCCGAACCGACCTACGGGCCGTAACCAGCCAGGACTCCGCCTGGCCGGGCCTTTATAAGCCGTCGGCCCGCCCCGGGTCCGAAACCCTAGCCATCGCCCGCCTCGAGCCCCGCGCCCGCCACCGCCGCCTTTCGTCGTCGTCGCCGCCGCCTTTCGCCTTTCGCCGCCGCCGGAGCCCGGCGCCGCCGCCGCCCTGCACCCTGCCGCCGCCTCCGCCGTTCGCCGCCGCCGACCGCCGCCGCCGAGGTTGACCCGCCGCTGGTTTTCCTAGAAAACCTTTCGGTTTTCGCCGGTTTTCGTTCGGTTTTTTTAGATTCATTTTTTTATTAGATCGGTTTTTTTCGGGTTTAGGTTATTTAGCGAGCGTTCGCTCGTTCGTTCATTTTAACGAACGCGTTCATCGTTTAGATCCAGATAATGAACGTTCGTTCGTTAATCTGTTCGTCGTTTTTCTTTTTCTCGGATTTATTCCGCGATTTTTCTGATCGCGATTTCTGATCCGATTTTCGTTTTAGTATAACTTTTCGCTCGTTTTTGGAATCAGGCGATTCAAGCGCGTAGAGTTTTGTCTCGAAACCCTCTTTCCGAATAATCTACTCAAACAAGTTTTTTGCTTCTGTAAAATTTGACTTAGGTCCAGATTAGTAAACGAAGCTTGTTTCTTTCGCCGTTTGAGTTTTGTTTCTTCATTCGATTTGATTCTTTTTGCAAACCAGAGTTCTTAAGTTGAACTTTCTAGTTAGAGTTTTATTTGAGTTTTTACCTGTGCATTAGATGAGTACTTATTGTATGCTTGTTTGTTTGTTTGCTTGCGATAGAGTACCCGGATTGCGCCGCTTGCTACTTCGAATCACTAGGTTTCGCGGATCATCAGCAAGGCAAGTAACACTTTGAACATATCCCTTTACTACCATGTTTTATGCATTAGATCAATCCTCAAACAATTGCATGATTAGGATCTGATTAAATTGTGGGTTTTGGGAAGTAGATGAGGTAGTACCTATTACATGTTTTATTATCAAACCTTTGGGAGTTACTTCTGCGTTTGCTTATTATGTCATGCTATGCTAATAGACGTGGATTGGGTGAGTGTATCCATGATAGATGTGAGAATGTTAATTAATGGTTTATTTAAGGTGGCAACTTTACTACGCATGTGGGTGGATTGAGGTACCTGGGTATTCCAGGATTGCCTGTTTGTTTTTGGACTGCCACCCAGGCTCAAAGGGATCATAAGATTATTCATGCTAGAAACTTCCGTGTGCAGCCACATGCTATTATGGGCTCTAGCATAGTTGACTAAGTCGTGCGAACTCTTACAGTGGTAGACTAGCAGATGTAGGGGAAAGTAGGTGTACAGGTCTACCCATCATAAGGTGCTAGCGCTTCTGAAAGACTATGTCTCGGTCATCCGTTTCTCAAACACCATGTAGTGTGAGAAAACCAACGGAGGAGATCGAGTCGTGTGGGGAAAAGTGCGCAAACCTCTGCAGAGTGTATAAACTAACCATGATTAGCCGTGTCCCCAGTTATGGACGTCTTGAATATCTAGTACTTGGATTATCATGTGAATCTCATCATGTTACTATAATTAATATTGTTGGGTTTTTAATGATGATGTTACTTAATTGGGATTGAGAATGCTGTCAACCATTCTCAATGTTTAACAACCACCATGATAGTTAAATAAATTTATTCCTTTGCAGTAGGGAAACATTGGTTTTATGCAAAACTATAACCATAGAGCTTTCCACCAGCCAAATATGCATGTAGTATAGTTTATTCTTTCATTACTCTCTATGTGTTACTTTGCCAGCATATTCCATGTGCTGACCCGTTTTCGGGCTGCAATGTTCATGTTGCAGACTTTTCAGACGATGAGTAAGATGCCTTAGGATCGTGGTTCTATACTCAGTGATGTTGTTGGAGTTGATGGACTCACTTATCTTCCAAGCCTTCCGCTGTTATCGTTATTAGATGGCCTTAAGCCATATTTATTGTAATAAGTTCTCTTTGGAGACATTCGATGTAATAAGTGTGTGATTGCTACTCTGTTATAAATCCTTCCAGTACTATGCGTATCAGCATTACTGATCCAAGGATGACACTGATGCATAGAGATCAGACTGTTTGAGGTTTGGTCGCTACAAGATCGGGAGTTCCGCCGCTGCAAGCCTCTGTAGCCACCAAAAACCTCTCGGGAGCCCGTTCCGGCACCCTGCCGGAGGGGGAATCCATCACCGGTGGCCATCTTCATCATCCCGGCGCTCTCCATGACAAGGAGGGAGTAGTTCACCCTCGGGGCTGTGGGTATGTACCAGTAGCTATGTGTTTGATCTCTCTCTCTCTCTCTCTCTCTCGTGTTCTTCTATGGCACGATCTTGATGTATTGCGAGCTTTGCTATTATAGTTGGATCTTATGATGTTTCTCCCCCTCTACTCTCTTGTGATGAATTGAGTTTCCCTCTTGAAGTTATCTTATCGGATTGACTCTTTACTTTGAGAACACTTAATGTATGTCTTGCCGTGTTTATCTGTGGTGACAATGGGATATAATGTGCCACTTGATGTATGTTTTGGTGACCAACTTGCGGGTTCCGCCCATGAACCTATGCATAGGGGTTGGCACACGTTCTTGACTCTCCGGTAGAAACTTTGGGGCACTCTTTGAAGTACTTTGTGTTGGTTGAATAGATGAATCTGAGATTGTGTGATGCATATCGTATAATCATGCCCACAGATACTTGAGGTGACAATGGAGTATCTAGGTGACATTAGGGTTTTGGTTGATTTGTGTCTTAAGGTGTTATTCTAGTATGAACTCTTGAATAGATTGATCCAAAAGAATAACTTTGAGGTGGTTTCGTACCCTACCATAATTTCTTCATTTGTTCTCCGCTATTAGTAGCTTTGGAGTGACTCTTTGTTGCATGTTGAGGGATTGTTATATGATCTATCTATGTTATTTTTGTTGAGAGAACTTGCACTAGTGAAAGTATGAACCCTAGGCCTTGTTTCCTATCATTGCAATACCGTTTACGCTCACTTTTATCATTAGTTACCTTGCTGTTTTTATTATTTTAGATTACAAATACCTTTATCTACCATCCATATTGCACTTGTATCACCATCTCTTCGCCGAACAAGTTCACCTATACAATTTACCATTGTATTGGGTGTGTTGGGGACACAAGAGACTCTTTGTTATTTGGTTGCAGGGTTGTTTGAGAGAGACCATCTTCATCCTACGCCTCCTACGGATTGATAAACCTTAGGTCATCCACTTGAGGGAAATTTGCTACTGTCCTACAAACCTGTGCACTTGCAGGCCCAACAACGTCTACAAGAAGAAGGTTGTGTAGTAGACATCACGCGTCCCCTAAAAAAACAGAGTTGACGCGTATGCAAGGGTTTGTCAACTTATAGTCAACACACGGTTCTAGCAGCAGTGGCCGTTGGATGTCCATCCAACGGATGCCATGCTTCTTCTTCAATCTCGGATATTCTAGCTTCACCCGCCCAAAAAATGATTCCTCCCCCTAACATCTGGGGCGCACCGTTTCGGAAGCTGACCTGTGGGCCTACTAAGTTGGTGTACCAAGGACTTTGTCAACTTAGTCAATATAAACGATTCTAGCTGCAGTGACCGTACGATGTCCATCCAACGGTCGTCGTGCTTCTTCAACCTCTGGTCTTCTTGCTCCAGCTGCCCAAAGTAGCGCCAGTCGTGTCGCCTGCTCCTGCCTCCCGTGGCCAGCTATGCTGCCGCGGAGGCCTCACCGCCCCCTAATACTCCCACCGCTGGCCAGGCCATCCCTCCACTCACCCACACCCCCTGTTATTCTGCAGTGACGACAGCGCAGCCGAACCAGTGAACCCTCGTACTCCTCTCCGTGTGTGCATCCACTGCCGCATCTTCCCCGGCTCTGCGTCCTCCCCTTCCTAGGCCTCGCTGTTGTCCACCGCCGTGGTGCTCTCGGCGCGGTGTGGTCAAAGTGGCAAGGAACGACTTCCATCGGACGTGGACTGTACGTGGAGAGGCTGACAGCTGGGTCCACGGCAGCCGCAAGGAAGTGCCTCCTTATTACGCGCAAAATAATTTTTCCTCCACCTGACAGCAAGGACCCACCGGACGGGCCACCATATTTCACGAAAAAAATGATTCGCCCCCTGACTGCTGGGACCCACCAGCTACATCTTCGCATGCAAGGAAGTGCGTCCGGAAACAAAAACGAATCGCCCCCTGACTGTTGGGACCCACCAGCTACATCTTCGCACCCAAGGAAGTGCGTCCGGGCAAAAAAAATGATTCGCCCCTCTGACTGCTGGGACCCACCAGCTACACCTTCGCACGCAAGGAAGTGCGTCTGGGCAAAAAAACAAAACGATTCGCCCCCCTGACTGCTAGGACCCAACAGCTACATCTTCGCACGCAAGGAAGTGCCTGACAGTCGGGACCCACCTGGTCGAAGCGTACGTAGCGTTGTCATTCTGGTCGCGAACGTGTACGTACATATATACTGGTCGATGTAGAGGCACGCACGTGTCGTAGTAGAGGCGCGTACGTGTCATAGTAGAGGCGCGCACGTAGCATGTACACGTACGTACAGCGGCCAGTGTGCAAGAAAGAAAATACGACCAGGGCTCGTGTACATGGCTGGGTTGAAACGGAGAAACAACATCGTCGTCGTGTTCATGGGGAGGCAACGGAATGTGTCGTGTTCATGGGGAGGCAATGGAATGCGTCATGTTCATCGGGAGGCAACGGAACGCGTGGGAGCCAACCGGTTGGGTCGGAAGGAATGCGTCGTCGTCTTCATCAGGAGGGCTTGGACGGAACAGGCGATGGAAACGAGGCCTGGCATACCGCAGAACGGAGGAAACGGCCTTATGTTCGACCAGCCACGTTCGAAACGGGATCCTGTTCATCGGGAGGGGTCTGGCGTACCGCAAAACGGAGGAAACGGACCTCCTACGGTCGAAACGGGGGTCCTGTTGATCGGGAGGGGTGTGGCGTACCGCAAAACGGACGAAACGGACTTGTGTTGGAGCGCTACGGTCAAAACGGGAGTCCTGTTGATCGGGAGGGGTGTGGCATACCGCAAAACGGACGAAATGAACTTGTGTTGGAGCGCTACGGTCGAAACGGGGGTCCTGTTCATCGGGAGGGGTGTGGCGTACCGCAAAATGGGACTCCACAGGATACTATTCATCTCCACCGTCAACCTCCTTCAGCCTCCACGGGCTACCGTCGACCTCCTCCAGCCTCCACGGGCTCCTGTTCATCCAGCCTCCACCGCGCGCTACTCCAACGGCTACTGCTCAACCACCCATCCACGGGCGCCCCTCCATCGTCTACTGTTCATCCAGCCCTCCACGGGGTCGTCCTATTCATCCAGCCCTCCACACCACGGGGTCCTATTCATCCAGAGGCAACGCCACCGCTCACTGTTCATCCAACCCCCCCCCCGCAACACTCACTGTTCATCCAGAGAGGCAGCATCGATCGGCTTCAGTTAGCAGCAGTAGCGAAGGAATCGCTTGATCGGGTTCAGTTAACAGCCATCGATCGATCACTCGGGTTCAGCAACGCATAGCCTGCAGTGCAATCGCTCGGGTTCAGTTAGAGCCCAACGCCTCGCTCAGGTTCAGTTAGAGCAAACGCCTCGCACACACGCGCGTACGTGTACAAGAGAAACGCGCATCGCTCGGCCCCCGACCGCCCACCGTAACCGGGAACTGCCCGAAATTTTACTCGCCCTCGCTTCTACCACAGTTTTTTCCGTTATGGACGGCCCAAAGAATGTCATGCAACTGCGTCTCTGACCCGCCCAGGACGAAAAGCCCATTTTCTATCATGATTTTTTGTCATAGAAGTAGGAGCCCACCACATCTATGATGATACCGGGTTTTGTCACAATTATCGTCATAGAAGTGTCATGTGTATGACAGAAAAAAATTTGTTTGGCCCAAAATGTCACGGATGTGTCTTTTTTTATAGTGTATAGAATGGTAATTGATTTCAGAAAACTAAATAAAGCAACTAGAAGAGATCATTACCCTCTGCCTTTTATCGATCAAATGCTAGAAAGATTATCTAAGCACACACATTTTTGCTTCCTTGATGGATATTCTGGTTTTTCACAAATACCTATTTCTCAACCTGATCAAGAAAAGACCACTTTTACTTGTCCCTTTGGAACTTATGCTTATAGACGTATGCCTTTTTTTATGCAATGCACCTACTACCTTTCAAAGATGTATGACTGCTATATTCTCTGACTTTTGTGAAAATATTGTTGAGGTTTTCATGGATGACTTCTCTGTTTATGGGAAGTCTTTTGATGATTTTTTAAGCAACCTTGATCAAGTTTTGCGGAGATGTGAATAAACAAATCTTGTCTTGAACTGGGAGAAGTGCCACTTTATGGTTAATGAAGACATTGTCTTGGGTCATAAAATTTCTGAAAGAGGTATTGGAGTGGATAAAGCTAAGGTTGATGCAATTGAGAAAATGCCATGTCCTAAAGATATCAAAGGTATTCGTAGTTTCCTAGGCCATGCTAGTTTCTATAGGATATTTATCAAAGACTTTTCTAAAATTTCTAGGCCTCTTACATAACTTCTGCAAAAGGATGTCCCTTTTTTTATGATGATTGTTTAGAAGTCTTCAAAACACTCAAGAAAGCCTTAATTTCTGCACCTATTATTCAACAACCTGGTTGGAATTTGCCTTTTGAAATTGTGTGTGATGCTAGTGATTATGCTATTGGTGCTATTCTAGGACAAAGAGTTGATAAGAAACCAAAAGTTATTTATTATGCTAGTGAAACTCTAGACGGTGCTCAACGAAATTATGCTACTATTGAAAAAAATCCTAGTAGTGGTGTTTGCTTGTGATAAATTTAGATCCTACATTGTTGATTCAAAAGTAATTGTTCACACCGACCATGCTGCTATAAAATATCTTATGGAGAAGAAAGATGATAAACCTAGACTTATTCGATGGGTTCTCTTTCTACAAGAATTTGATTTACACATCACTGATAGAAAAGGAGCTGAGAACCTCGTAGCTGATAACTTGTCTAGGCTTGAAAATGTGCTTGATGACCCACTACCTATTGATGATAGTTTCCCTGATGAGCAGTTAGCTACAATAAATGTTGCTCATAATACTCCTTGGTATGCTGACTATGCTAATTACATTGTTGCTAAATATTTACCACCTAGTTTCACATACCAACAAAAGAAAAAAATCTTCTATGATTTGAGACATTACTTTTGGGATGACCCACATCTTTATACAGGAGTAGATGGTATTATTAGACGTTGTGTACCTGAGCATGAACAGGGACAAATCCTACGGAAATGTCACTCCGAAGCATATGGAGGACATCATGTTGGAGATAGAACTCCTCACAAGGTATTGCAATCTGGATTTTACTGGCCTACTCTCTTCAATGATGCCCGGAAGTTCGTCTTATCTTGTGATGAATGCCAAAGAATAGGTAATATCGGTAAGCGTCAAGAAATGCCTATGAATTATTCACTTCATGTTGAACCATTTGATGTTTGGGGATTTGATTACATGGGACCTTTTCCTTCCTCTAATGGGTATACACATATTTTGGTTGCTGTTGGTTATGTTACTAAATGGGTAGAAGTTATTCCAACCAGTAGTGATGATCACAACACCTCTATTAAAATGCCTAAGGAAGTTATTTTCCCAAGATTTGGAGTCCCTAGATATTTAATGACCGATGGTGGTTCACACTTTATTCATGGTGCTTTCCGTAAAATGCTTGCCAAGTATGATGTTAACCATAGAATTGCATCACCGTATCATCCTCAGTCTAGTGGTCAAGTTGAACTTAGGAATAGAGAAATAAAATTAATTTTGCAAAAGACTGTCAATAGGTCCCAGAAGAATTGGTCTAAGAAATTAGATGATGCACTTTGGGCTTATCGAACAGCATATAAACATCCTATGGGTATGTCTCCTTATAAAATGGTTTACGGAAAAGCTTGTGATTTACCACTTTAATTAGAACATAAAGCATATTGGGCCATCAAATAACTCAACTATGATTTCAAACTTGCCGGCGAAAAGAGGTTATTTGATATTATCTCTTTAGATGAATGGAGAACCCAGGCTTATGAAATGCCAAGTTTTTTAAAGAAAAATTTAAAAGATGGCATGATAAAAGAATTCAAAAGCGTGAGTTTAAAGTTGGAGAATATGTTCTTTCGTACAACTCTCGTTTCAGATTCTTTGCAGGAAATCTCCTCTCAAAATGGGAAGGACCCTATATTATCGAGGAGGTTTATCGGTCTGGAGCTATCAAAATAAATAATGCCAAAGGTACTAACCCAAAGGTTGTTAATGGGCAACGAATAAAACATTATATCTCCGGTACGCCCATTAATGTTGAAAGCAATATTATCCAATTCTGACACCGGAAGAACACATAAAAGAGTCCTTCCGGAACACTCCAGAATCATGAAAATAAGGACTCCAAAAAAATCCGCAAAAATATTTTTTGTCAGTTTTGGAATATTTAGAAAATTAGGAAAATAAGAAACTTATAGGAAACGTACCCTAGTGGGCACAACCCACCTAGGCGCGCCTGGCTTGCCAAGCGCGCCCAGGTGGGTTGTGCCCAGCTCGGGTACCTTCCGGACTCCGTTTTTCTTCTGTTTGCTTATTTCCCTAGATAAAAAAATCTTTATATACCCCCCGAACCTATTGACCACCGTAGCATGGAGAATCTCTTGATCCTTAAGGATAGGATTGCTTCATCACCACCACCTACTTCTTCATCATCAAAGGAAAATTGAGTATCGGGTATGGGCACTCCCCTTGGCTTCCGCCAAGCTTGGGGGAGGTGCCCCGGTATCATATCATCCCCACTATCTTTTGCCTTTACTTATTTTAGTTCAATCTTTTGCTTTAGATGAATAAAAGTTTAGTTCAGTTTTTCTTTTTGAGAGTTTGCCTAGTGATCTATCCTTGTAATCGTGTGCGAGATATATATTGTTGTGGATTTTTCATGTCATATGTCCTAATGTGAGGACTTGTCGTGAGGCCAATGCAACTAGGTAGTAGCCTGAACGGGGTTGATCGGAATCGAGAGACGCGAGGCAGGTTAACACACAAGACAAGGGTTGAGACAGCTTCGGGCCCCGGGAAACATCATCCGGTAATAACCCTACATGTTGTTTGTGGCAAGGTCTTATTATGATCATGAGGGAGTCGCCGCATAAACCGGCTCTCCTCTAGTTGTGTGTAGCCCTCGAGATTATTCAGCCTGTCCCCCTTGGGGTGCCCTGCCCCTCCTTATATAAGTTGAAGGGGCGGGTTACATGACTAGTCCTAGTAGGATTAGGATTACTCTATTACAAGTACAGTCCTAGTCTTGCTTCCTTTGTAAGGGAATATTTCTTACGCTTTCCTCTTAAGCCGGCCAACCATAACATGAGCCGGCCTTCTGGGCCTTGGGTCTTGTCGTCCGTCTGACCCGCCTGCCGGGTCACCAATGAGTTGCAATGTTTTTTGATTTAAAGAATGTAAGAGAAACCCCTACAGTATAATTGGTGCAACAAACCCAAATTGCAAGTACCATACCTTGAAACTAGGTGGGTGGGAAGGCATCAGCCCCTTCCCACCACTAGGCTATGCCTTAGTCTGCAATGAGTTGCAATGTTCAGACGGGTTGCCCGTAAAGCGCCAGGTCCCGGCGGGTCGCCAGTGAGTCACCAAGCTCCAGCAGGGTCATACATCCAGCGGGTTACACCGCGGGGTATGTCCCCGACATTAGCCCCCAGTTTAATTTGGATTTATCCATATTAAACTGATTCTGCAACATAAACACAAGAACAAATTTGACAGGTTGTTCCCTGGGTTAAATATTCTTGTAAGCCAGCACGAGATCATCCTTAAGTCCTTGTCATTTCCTTCTTCTGGAAAGTCTGGGTCAATATGCCAGCCTCTTAATCAATTTGCTGACATTAGTTTCTCACAAAAAAAAATTGTGAAGAATAATTCATTTGAGTCGGCCTTCAATGCTCTGATTTGACAAAAATATTGGTCTTGAAGTATTCAACTGATATTCAGCCGGCTTGAAGATGTAGTCAATGCCGGTTTATCATTGCCAAAAATTCCCGGTTTGTCAATATTGATGGCACAGGGTCATAATTGTTGCTAATATCAAGCTTGAAAGCGTACCTCCTCTATATGCATATCACTTGTAGCCCCCAAGTCTTATGAAGGGAGCGTAGTAACAGCTTAAGATTTGCTTCAATAAAAATGTTGCAACCTTGAAGAAATCCAGGTTGTTCATCTCAATCACTAGTCAAAACTAAATATTCCACATATGTAGCCCCCAAGTGCCGGGTTGTCATGCTTGCAGCAACCTGGGACTTGTAATTGCCTTATGCCCATAAAAACTTCAACCAGTGTAGCCCCGAAGGGCCGGGTCATTATGCAATAACGAGCAGGGACTTTATAAATATGATCATGTAGACTTGAACAGCAATGTGTAACCCCCAAGGGCCGGCTCAGCAAGACAATACAGAGCTGGGACTTTATATATACTTCATTGAAAATAACATCATATGATGTAGCCTCCATCGTAGGGCTTGAACCCACGACCACAAGGTTAAGAGCCTTGTGCTCTACCAACTGAGCAATGTACCCTTCAATATAATGGATTAAGGCTTTGTGTACTTTGAATATTTGACAGGAGTAATAAGTAGCCCCCAAGGGCCGGCTCATTACGATGTGATGAGTCGATTCTTCAGTAAGGTAGGTAAAAAATGACCTTGCATTAGCCCCCAAGTACCATGGTGCATGCTTGCAGCGACATGTGACTTGCATACTTGATATAATCTTGATTTGAATAATGTAGCCCCCAAGTGCTGGGTCGCATGCCTGCAACGACTCGGGACTAAATAAAACCATGTCCATTGTCCGGATGATGTTGCCGAAAGCCTTTTGCATATCAATATTGGATGAAGAAATAACATCCATTGCTCTGAAGCGGCTTTTGAAAAACTCAATCATAATACTGGTTATTGATAACCATAATAAAAATCCAGCCATGTTGGCTATTTAAATAATATAATCCGATATGAAAAGCTCAATCATTCAATATCATCATGAAAATCCAGCTAATTTTGGCTATTAAAGATTTGAATACCTTATCGGTTGACAAATAAATCCGGAGTTTAAATACCCGGCGGCTCTTGGGCGATGGCGACTTAATACGCATCCATTGTAATCCTGGATTTTTGTAACCCGACGATTTATAGCCTTTGTAAAAATCAATAACTGGTAACCCATCCATGGCGGCTCATGGTCATGTCTAGTTTTGAAAAGATCACTTTGGCGTCTTGTAGCCTCAATAAACTCAATATGTAGCAATATAACCCGAAGCAGAATAACCCGACAATATTTTCAGATGGTCAGATGATGGGCTTAAACGCAATTTTTCATATGAGCAATTGTAGTATCTTTATGTGTAAAGCTCTGCATGTCCTACACAAAGTTTAAACAACATATGCCCTGCGACTTAATGTCAAAAGCCATGGCGGGTAACAACCCAAACATAATATAGTCTTATGCAACTACAGAAAAACTAGAATTAAGGCCATTCAAGCCTAAACATACTGGCGACTTCAAATCAGAAGCCAGGGAGGGTTATCAAACCTCGCATATGCATATAACCAGGAAAATGTACCTGTAGGATTGATTTATACTGTTGGCTTACATTGCCATATCCAGCGAGAGTAACAATCCAATGATTTATAAGCGCATGATTCCAATGGCGCAATCCAAAATATACTTGCGACTTAACGTCCAAAGCCAGGGCGGGTTATCAAACCTCGCGTATTCATACAACCAGGAAAACATACCTGGGGAATTGGCTCAAATTATCGGCTTACAGTGATGCATCCAGTGAGGGTGACAACCCAAGTACTCATAAGCGCATAATTCCAATTATGCAATCAAAGTATACTGGCGATTTAACGTCCAAAGCCAGGGCAGTTTACCGAACCCAAAATATTCATACCATTATTGAAAGACATACCTGTAGATTAATACCATGGTGATGCCTTGATAATTATAATCCGGAGCCAGTATCAACCCGGAGTCATGAAATATCATCATTTTGATTGCTCAAGGCAAAATATCCTGGCAACTTAAAGTCTGCTATCAGGGCGGGTTATCAAACCCAAAGATGCTCAATGATGAGTCATATAATCAAGGCTACGTGGCGTGTGAAATCAGTTCATAATGCCGGCTTACAGCGCCATATGCAGTAAGGGCAACGGCCCAAAAACTTAGAGCATAACTCCAAGTGCACAATCAAAATACACTGGCGACTTATCGTCCAAAGCCAGGACGGGTTATCAAAAACTCCTAAAAGATTCAAATATGAATCATAAGGATCAGGGCGACATGGCCCGAATCAATTTTAAACCATATATCAATATGGTACAAAAGATGAACCCCAAAAAATGTTCAAACCAAAATCAGAAAAACAAGGCCTTCATAGGCTGCCAAGCCTCAATATCAAGTGCTATTCAAGGGCCGCACAGCCATTGAGTTAATCCTTAATTCAAACCTGTAAGCCGGGCCTCACATGTATTGGGGAATGTAGTAATTTCAAAAAAAATCCTACGCGCACGCAAGATCATGGTGATGCATAGCAACGAGAGGGGAGAGTGTTGTCCACGTACCCTCGTAGACCAAAAGCGGAAGCGTTAGAACAACGCGGTTGATGTAGTCGTACGTCTTCACGGCCCGACCGATCAAGCACCAAAACTACAGCATCTCCGAGTTCTAGCACACGTTCAGCTCGATGACGTCCCTCGAACTCCGATCTAGCCGAGTGTCGAGGGAGAGTTCCATCAGCACGACGGTGTGGTGACGATCTTGATGTTCTACCGTCGCAGGGCTTCGCCTAAGCACCGCTACAATATTATCGAGGAGGACTATGGTGGAGGGGGGCACCGCACACGGCTAAGAGATCAAGAGATTGTGTCTAGAGGTGCCCCCTGCCCCCGTATATAAAGGAGCAAGGGGGGAGGGGGCGGACGGCCTAGGAGGGGTGCGCCATGGGGAGTCCTACTCCCACCGGGAGTAGGACTCCCTCCTTCCTTGTTGGACTAGGAGAAGGGGAAGGAAAGGGAGAGGAGGAGAAGGAAAGAGGGGGCCGGCCCCCCTTGTCCTAAACCAATTCGGTTTGGGCCTTGGGGGGAGCACCCCACAATCCCCTTGCTGCCCTCTATTTCCACTAAGGCCCATGTAGGGCCATTAAGCCCCCGGGGGGTTCCGATAACCCCCGGTACTCCGGTAAAATCTTGATTTCACCCGGAACACTTCCGACATCCAAATATAGGCTTCCAATATATCAATCTTCATGTCTCGACCATTTAGAGACTCCTCGTCATGTCCGTAATCACATCCGGGACTTGGTACAACCTTCGGTACATCAAAACTCATAAACTTATAATATAACTGTCATCGAAACCTTAAGCGTGCGGACCCTACGGGTTCGAGAACTATGTAGACATGACCGAGACATGTTTCCGATCAATAACCAATAGCGGAACCTGGATGCTCATATTGGCTCCTACATATTCTACGAAGATCTTTATCGGTCAAACCGCATAACAACATACGTTGTTCCCTTTGTCATCGGTATGTTACTTGCCCGAGATTCGCTCGTCGGTATCCCAATACCTAGTTCAATCTCGTTACCGGCAAGTCTCTTTACTCGTTACGTAATGCATCATTCCATAACTAACTCATTAGCTACATTGCTTGCAAGGCTTATAGTGATGTGCATTACCGAGAGGGCCCAAAGATACCTCTCCGACGATCGGAGTGACAAAACCTAATCTCGAAATACGCCAACTCAACATGTACCTTTGGGGACACCTGTAGAGCTCCTTTATAATCACCCAGTTACGTTGTGATGTTTGGTAGCACACAAAGTGTTCCTCCGGTAAACGGGAATTGCATAATCTCATAGTTGTAGGAACATGTATAAGTCATGAAGAAAGCAATAGCAACATACTAAATGATCAAGTGCTAAGCTAACGGAATGGGTCATGTCAATCACATCATTCTCCTAATGATGTGATCCCGTTAATCAAATGACAACTCATGTCTATGGTTAGGACACATAACCATCTTTGATTAATGAGCTAGTTGAGTAGAGGCATACTAGTGACATTAAGTTTGTCTATGTTCCGGTTAATACAATTCTAGCATGAATATTAAACATTTATCATGATTAAGGAAATAAATAATAACTTTATTATTGCCTCTAGGGCATATTTCCTTCATCCTCCCACTTGCACTAGAGTCAATAATCTAGATTACAGAGTAATGATTCTAACACCCATGGAGCCTTGGTGTTGATCATGTTTTGCTCGTGGAAGAGGCTTAGTCAACGGGTCTGCAACATTCAGATCCGTATGTATCTTGCAAATCTCTATGTCTCCCACCTGGACATGGTCCCGGATGGAATTGAAGCATCCCTTGATGTGCTTGGTCCTTTTGTGAAATATGGATTCCTTTGCCAAGGCAATTGCACCAGTATTGTCACAGAAGATCTACATTGGTCCCGATGCACTAGGTATGACACCTAGATCAGAAATGAACTCCTTCATCCAGACTCCTTCATTTGCTGCTTCCGAAGCAGCTATGTACTTCGCTTCGCATGTAGATCCCGCCACGACGCTTTGTTTAGAACTGCACCAACTGACAGCTCCATCGTTCAATATAAACACGTATCCTGTTTGCGATTTAGAATCGTCCGGATCAGTGTCAAAGCTTGCATCGACGTAACCATTTACAACTAGCTCTTTGTCACCTCCATAAATGAGAAACATATCCTTAGTCCTTTTCAGGTATTTCAGGATATTCTTGACCGTTGTCTAGTGATCCACTCCTAGATTACTTTGGTACCACCCTTCTATACTTATTGCTAAGCATACGTCGGGTCTGGTACACAGTGTTGCATACATGATAGAGCCTATGGCTGAAGCATAGGGAACATCTTTCATTTTTCTCTCTATGTTCTGTTGTGGTCGGGCATTGAGTATGACTCAACTTCACACCTTGTAATACACACAAGAACCCTTTCTTTGCCTGATCCATTTTGAACTTTTTCAAAACTTTATCAAGGTATGTGCTTTGTGAACGTCCAATTAAGCATCTTGATCTATCTCTATAGATCTTAATGCCCAATATGTAAGCAGCTTCACCGAGGTCTTTCATCGAAAAACTTTTATTCAAGTATCCCTTTATGCTATCCAGAAATTCTATATCATTTCCAATTAATAATATGTCATCTACATATAATATCAGAAATGCTACAGAGCTCCCACTCACTTTCTTGTAAATACAGGCTTCTCCAAAAGTCTGTATAAAACCATATGCTTTGATCACACTATCAAAGCGTTTATTCCTACTCCGAGAGGCTTGCACCAGTCCATAAATGGATCGCTGGAGCTTGCACACTTTGTTAGCACCTTTTGGATCGACAAAACCTTCTGGTTGCATCATATACAACTCTTCTTCCAGAAATCCATTCAAGAATGCAGTTTTGACATCCATTTGTCATATTTCATAATCATAAAATGCGGCAATTGCTAACATGATTCGGACAGACTTAAGCATCGCTACGGGTGAGAAAGTCTCATCGTAGTCAACCCCTTGAACTTGTCGAAAACCTTTTGCAACAAGTCGAGCTTTGTAGATAGTTACATTACCATCAGCGTCAGTCATCTTCTTGAAGATCCATTTATTCTCGATGGCTTGCCGATCATTGGGCAAGTCAACCAAAGTCCATACTTTGTTCTCATAGATGGATCCCATCTCAGATTTCATGGCCTCATGCCATTTTGCGGAATCTGGGCTCATCATCGCTTCCTCATAGTTCGTAGGTTCGCCATGGTCAAGTAACATGACTTCCAGAATAGGATTACCGTACCACTCTGGTGCGGATCTTACTCTGGTTGACCTACGAGGTTCGGTAGTACCTTGATCTGAAGTTTCATGATCAATATCATTAGCTTCCTCACTAATTGGTGTAGTTGTCACAGGAACCGGTTTCTGTGATGAACTACTTTCCAATAAGGGAGCAGGTACAGTTACCTCATCAAGTTCTACTTTCCTCCCACTCACTTCTTTCGAGAGAAACTCCTTCTCTAGAAAGGATCTGAATTTAGCAACAAAAGTCTTGCCTTCAGATCTGTGATAGAAGGTGTACCCAATAGTCTCTTTTGGGTATCCTATGAAGACACATTTCTCCGATTTGGGTTAGAGCTTATCTGGTTGAAGTTTCTTCATATAAGCATCGTAGCCCCAAACTTTAAGAAAGGGCAACTTTGGTTTCTTGCCAAACCACAGTTCATAAGGCGTCGTCTCGACGGATTTTGATGGTGCCCTATTTAACGTGAATGCGGCCGTCTCTAAAGCATAACCCCAAAACGATAGCGGTAAATCAGTAAGAGACATCATAGATCGCACCATATCTAGTAAAGTACGATTACGACGTTCGGACACACCATTTCGTTGTGGTGTTTCGGGTGGCATGAGTTGCGAAACTATTCCGCATTGTTTCAAATGTAAACCAAACTCGTAACTCAAATATTCTCCTCCACGATCAATCGTAGAAACTTTATTTTCTTGTTACGATGATTTTCCACTTCACTCTGAAATTCTTTGAACTTTTCAAATGTTTCAGACTTGTGTTTCATCAAGTATATATACCCATATCTTCTCAAATCATCTGTGAAGGTGAGAAAATAACGATACCCGCCACGAGCCTCAATATTCATTGAACCACATACATCTGTATGTATGATTTCCAACAAATCAGTTGCTCGCTCCATAGTTCCAGAGAACGGCGTTTTAGTCATCTTGCCCATGATGCACGGTTCGCAAGTACCAAGTGATTCATAATCAAGTGATTCCAGAAGTCCATCAGTATGGAGTTTCTTCATGCGCTTTACACCAATATGACCCAAACAGCAGTGCCACAAATAAGTTGCACTATCATTATCAACTCTGCATCTTTTGGCTTCAACATTATGAATATGTGTATCACTACTATTGAGATTTAATAAAAATAGACCACTCTTCAAGGGTGCATGACCATAAAAGATATTACTCATATAAATAGAACAACCATTATTCTCTGATTTAAATGAATAAGCATCTCGCATCAAACAAGATCCAGATATAATGTTCATGATCAACGCTGGCACCAAATAACAATTATTCAGGTATAAAACTAATCCCGAAGGTAGATGTAGAGGTAGTGTGCCGACCGCGATCACATCGACTTTGGAACCATTTCCCACGCGCATCGTCACCTCGTCCTTAGCCAATCTTCGCTTAATCCGTAGTCCCTGTTTCGAGTTGCAAATTTTAGCAACAGAACCAGTATCAAATACCCAGGTGCTACTGCGCGCATTAGTAAGGTACACATGAATAACATGTATATCACATATACCTTTGTTCACCTTGCCATCCTTCTTATCCGCCAAATACTTGGGGCAGTTCCGCTTCCACTGACCAGTCTGCTTGCAGTAGAAGCACTCAGTCTCAGGCTTAGGTCCAGATTTGGGTTTCTTCTCTTGAGCAGCAACTTGTTTGCTGTTCTTCTTGAAGTTCCCCTTCTTCTTCCCTTTATCGTTTTTCTTGAAACTGGTGGTCTTATTGACCATCAACACTTGATGCTCCTTCTTGATTTCTACCTCCGCAGCCTTTAGCATTACGAAGAGCTCGGGAATAGTCTTGTCCATCCTTTGCATATTACAGTTCATCACGAAGCTCTTGTAGCTTGGTGGCAGTGATTGAAGAATTTTGTCAATGACACTATCATTAGGAAGATTAACTCCCAGTTGAATCAAGTGATTATTATACCCAGACATTTTGAGTGTATGTTCACTGACAGAACTATTCTCTTCCATCTTGCAGCTATAGAATTTATTGGAGACTCCATATCTCTCAATCCTGGCATTTGCTTGAAATATTAACTTCAACTCCTGGAACACTCATATGCTCCATGACGTTCAAAACGTCATTGAAGTCTCGGTTCTAAGCCGTAAAGCATGGCAGACCGAACTATTGAGTAGTCATCAGCTTTGCTCTCCCAAACGTTCTTAACGTCGTCAGTTGCATCTGCAGCAGGCCTAGCACCCAGCGGTGCTTCCAGGACGTAATTCTTCTGTGCAGCAATGAGGATAATCCTCAAGTTATGGACCCAGTCCGTGTAATTGCTACCATCATCTTTCAACTTAGCTTTCTCAAGGAACGCATTAAAATTCAACGGAACAACAGCACGAGCAATCTATCTACAACAAACATAGACAAGCAAAATACTATCAGGTACTAAGTTCATGATAAATTTAAGTTCAATTATTCATATTACTAAAGAACTCCCACTTAGACAGACATCTCTCTAGTCATCTAAGTGATCACGTGATCGAAATCAACTAAACCATGTCCGATCATCACGTGAGATGGAGTAGTTTTCAATGGTGAACATCACTATGTTGATCATATCTACTATATGATTCACGTTCAACCTTTCGGTCTCCCTGTTCCGAGGCCATATCTGTATATGCTAGGCTCGTCAAGTTTAACCTGAGTGTTCCACGTGTGCAACTGTTTTGCACCCGTTGTATTTGAACGTAGAGCCTATCACACACGATCAGCACGTGGTGTCTCAGCAAGAAGAACTTTCAAAAGGTGGCGCTCGGTAGATGAATTGACTTTGGTCTTTATGTTGAGTACACAGCGGCAACAATTGATTCTTATACTGATCGGTCAGAACGGCTGCAACTTTGAGTAATTGAGGGAGTCCCGGATTAGGGGGTGTCCGGATAGCCGGACTATGACCTTTGGCCGGACTCCTGGACTATGAAGATACAAGATTGAAGACTTCGTCCCGTGTCCGGATGGGACTTTCCTTGGCGTGGAAGGCAAGCTTGGCGATACGAATATGTAGATCTCCTCCCATTGTAACCGACTCTGTGTAACCCTAGCCCTCTCTGGTGTCTATATAAACCGGAGGGTTTTAGTCCATAGGACGAACAACAATCATACCATAGGCTAGCTTCTAGGGTTTAGCCTCTCTGATCTCGTGGTAGATCTACTCTTGTACTACCCATATCATCAATATTAATCAAGCAGGAGTAGGGTTTTACCTCCATCGAGAGGGCACGAACCTAGGTAAAAACATCGTGTCCCTTAGTCTCCTGTTACCATCCGCCTAGACGCACAGTTCGGGACCCCCTACCCGAGATCTGCCGGTTTTGACACCGACATTGGTGCTTTCATTGAGAGTTTCGTTGTGTCGTCGCCATCAGGAAGGATGTCTCATCCCGTCTTTAAAGACGACACTGTTGCTAAAGGAGCTTTGGCTATCGGCCAAACTCTCCGGCTAGGCGGTTTTCTTATGACCGCCTGTTCGGCCGCCGCGCCGACGATGACTTCTCGGGTCATCGAAAGCAATCTCCACGTCAACTCAGAACTCGCCGAGCAGCTAGATCCAATGGAGCTCTCTTCCTTAAACGAGCTCTTGGATCACATCGCCGCCCTGGGAGTCGCTACAGACTACGATGAGATTGGGCTTAAACCCGATCTGAGAGAGATTAACCCTCCCCAGGTCACCCACCATGTTGCAGTGGTGGAGGAACAATGCGGCTAGCCTTCATCTATCCTAAGGACTAGTTATGTCCGGATTCCCGATCCCTCCAAGCCGGATACCCGCGGAGGGGAGAACGTCACTCAAGCCCTGAACTTAAAGTCAGGCAGCAGGCTAGATTCATTGGACGACGTCCAGGAACCCAAGCTTCCGAGTTCAGAAACTCCTTGGCCCCTGAGTCTAAGATTGGGCGAGGTTCCAGATTTAATTCCACCCGCCCACCCAAATATAAGGGATCTATCCCAAATTCGGCAAGAGCCCGCAGAAACAGTACACCATTACTGGGCCAGATTCCTCCTGGTTATGAACAGGATAGAGGACTGCCGCGAGGAGGATGCAATTTCATTCTTCTGCAATAATTGCACGGACAAGGGAATCCTCAACGCCATAAGTCATCGTGAAATTACACGCTTCGCCGACTTGGCATCCATAGTACGAAAGTACTGTGCGATGGAAAGCGCATGGAAAACCGAAATAAAATTTTGGGACAATCCGGCCCTGAATACAACCCCAGTCCGAAATAAAAAGGTGCATTATCACCAGGCACTTGGGTTAAACACCAAAAAGCAAAAACCCTCTATAGGGCATGGAACCGTACTGGAGGGATGGCTCAATGGACCCTGTAAAATTCATAGTACAGAGGGCGCCACACCAACTCATAGCCTTAGAGTATGTTGGATACTCCGGCAGGTGGCCAGAAGTGGCGAGGAGCTTCTAACTCCAGAATACACAGAGCACCAGCCCAGAGATACCAGTACGGTATTAACAGTCTTCGAGACTTTCGCATCAAATAATATGCGGAAACGAACACTCCACAGCCTTACCGAAGTCTACCAAGTAGCAACAATAAACCCATGGAGTGACACGGCTATTACCTTTAATGCCAGTGATGAACCTAAATTCCGAACAGCCCGAGCACCAACAGCATTGGTCCTTAGTCCAATAGTGGACGGCTTTCGACTTACCAAGGTACTCATGGACGGTGGCAGCGGATTGAACCTCATTTATGAGGAAACCCTTCAAAAAATGGAAATAGACTGGAGCCGCATTGAGCAAAGCAACACAACCTTTAGAGGAATAATCCCCAGTCGGGAAGCGTGTTGTACAGGAAAAATCACACTGGATGTGGTGTTCGGCACGCCGGATAATTACAGGTCCGAGGAGGTCACGTTTCAAGTGGCCCCGTTCAGCAGTGGATACCACGCTCTATTAGGGCGAGAGGCATTCACAATTTTCCAAGCTATACCCCATTACGGGTACATGAAGCTCAAAATGCCCGGACCCAACGGAATCATCACTCTTGCTAGTGACCCGGACATAGCACTCCGCACCGAAAACAAGACAGCCACACTGGCCCTTGAGGCACTATCCGAAGCCCTAGCGGCCGAGGAACTGACTGCGTTGCGCTCCACGGTGAACAGGGACGACGTGATACTCGATAAAAGATCCAAGTCCACCTCCTTTAAGCCGGCGGACGAAATAGTCAAATTCCAAGTCCATCCAACAGACCCTGCAAAAACGGCCTCCATCGGGGCGCAATTAAACCCTGATATAGACGCTGCACTACAAGAATTCCTACGGGAAAACTGGGACATTTTTGCCTGGCACCCTTCAGACATGCCAGGAAACCCACGCAGGCTGGCCGAGCACAGCCTAAACATCCTAAAAGGATTCAAGCCTGTCAAGTAGGATCTTCGGCGTTTCTCCGAACCTAAGAGACAAGCCATGGGAGAGGAGCTAGCCAAACTACTGGAGGCTGGATTCATCAGAGATATAAAACATCCGGACTGGCTAGCAAACCTGGTGATGGTACCAAAGAAGGATAAATCCTGGCGCCTATGCGTCGATTTCAAGGACCTCAACAAGGCTTGCCCAAAAGATCCCTTCCCCCTCCCCCCTCATCGATCAAATTATCGACACCACCGCAAGACACGATTCATTGTGTTTCCTCGACGCATACTCCGGCTACCATCAAATTAAGATGGCAGAGCCAAATCAAGCCGCAATGGCATTCATCACCCCATACGGCCCATTCTGCTTCAACACAATGCCCTTCGGGCTAAAAAACGCCGGCGCAACATATCAGCGCATGATTCAGACATGTCTGGCAAACCAGATCGGCAAAACAGTGGAGGCATACGTAGATGACGTGGTTATCAAAACCAAGCATGTCGAAACTCTAATAGACGACTTGAGGCTCACATTCGATAACTTCCGGACATATGACATCAAGCTTAACCCGGAAAAATGCGTTTTTGGCGTACCAGCCGGAAAGCACTTGGGCTTCATTGTATCCGGTAGAGGAATTGAAGCAACCCAGCCAAGATTCGAGCTCTGTCACAATTGGATATTCCAAAAGACCTCAAACAAATACAAAAATTGACTGGATGTGTGGCGGCTCTAAGCCGCTTTATCTCCCGCTTGGGAGAAAAGGCATTACCCCTTTATGGCCTCCTTCGGTGCACCGAACACTTCGAGTGGACGGATGCTGCCACGGGCGGACTCGAAGAAATAAAAGCCATATTGGCAACAAACCCGATCCTAGCCGCGCCTAACATCGGCGAACCAATGCTATTATACATTGCGGCAACTCATCAAGTTGTAAGTGCAGTGCTCGTCGTCGAACGAGAAACGAACGGACACAAATTCCCCCTTCAAAAACCAGTTTACTACGTGTCCACTGTCCTCACTCCATGCAAGTCACGGTACCCGCATTATCAAAAGATAGCATACGCGGTGTTTATGGCATCCTGGAAGCTGCGACACTGCTTTCAAGAGTGTTCAATAACAGTAGCCTCCGAAGCACCCCTTAATGACATTATAAACAACCGCAAGGCGACGGGCCGGATTGCCAAATGGGCCATTGAGCTCCTCCCGTTCGACATAACCTACAAGCCACGGCGAGCTATCAAGTCGCAAGTTTTGGCCAACTTTGTCGCCAAATGGACCGAAGCCGAACTCCCTAAAGAGTATGACACATATTCCAATTGGGTCATGCACTTTGACGGCTCCAAAATGTTAGCTGGTCTGGGGGCTGGCGTTGTTCTAACGTCCCCAATAGGAGATACAATTCAATACGTACTCCAGATAATGTATACAGACTCCAATAACGCAGCCGAATACGAGGCCCTTCTACATGGTCTCCGGATGGCAGTCTCCATGGGCATTCAACGCCTAGAGGTGTGTGGGGATTCGAACCTCGCAATATCCCAAATAAATGGAGACTTTGACGCCAAGGATCCGAAAATGGCAGCTTATCGCAACGCCGTCCTAAAAATGTCAGCTCGGTTCGAAGGGCTCGAATTTCACCATATAGCCCGGGAAAACAATCAGCAGCAGACGTCTTGGCACGCATCGGCGCAAATCACGATGCAGTCCCCGCCAACATTTTCTTGGAGAGGCTATTCAAGCCATCTGTATCATGGGAAGGGGAATCCGGAAATAACAGCCCGGATCCAACCACACCGCCCGACACCGAACATTCTGACTCAACGGGAGGCTCGGCCAACGAAGTAACATCCTCAGCCCACGTAATAATGGCAGTCATTGCCTCGTGGACAGAACCATTCCTAGCCTACCTAACTAGGCAGGAACTTCCCGAGGACCAAAACGAGGCACGCTGCATAGCGCAGCAATCTAAAGCCTATTAAGTCCATGAAGGAGAGCTTTATAAGAAAAGCACCACCAGAGTCCTTCAAAGGTGTATCTCCAAAGAGGAAGGGCGGAATCTTCTGGATGAAATTCATGCCGGACTCGGCGGGCGCCACGCCGCAGCCCGGGCCCTTGTAAGCAAGGCCTTCCATACCGGATTTTATTGGCCGACGGCCCGGGCAGATGCTCAGGACTTAGTCCAACGATGCGTCGGTTGCCAACTCTTTGCTAACCAAAGCCATATGCCACCCACCGCCCTCCAAACTATACCCATCACCTGGCCCTTTGCCGTCTAGGGGCTTGACATGGTTGGACCCCTTAAAGGAGGAACCCACAAGCAAAAATACCTACTGGTCATGCTGGACAAATTCACCAAATGGATAGAGGCCAAGCCTGTTAAGACGGTCGAATCCGGACCGGTGATAGACTTCATATCAGGGGTCGTACACCGTTACGGCGTCCCCCACAGCATCATCACTGATAACGGCATGAACTTTACGGCCAACGAGGTCAAACTCTGGTGCAAAAACATGGGCATCAAGCTCGACTACGCTTCAGTCTATCACCCACAAACTAACGGTCAAGTCGAGCGAGCAAATGGTCTAATCATGAGCGGCATCAAACCCAGATTAGTGCGGTCCCTCAAGGAATCTAACATGCACTGGGTAGAGGAGTTCGACTCCGTACTCTGGGGGCTGCGGACCACGCCGAATCGCACTACCGGATTCACACCATTCTTTATGGTATACAGTAAAGAGGCAGTTCTGCCCTGCGACATAATTCATGACTCACCTCGCGTGCGCATGTACGAAGAAAGAGAAGCCGAACTCGATCGGCAGGACAATTTGGACGCCTTGGAGGAGGAGCGCGACGTGGCAAAAGCCCGTTCCGCATTCTATCAACAGCAGGCTTGAAGATATCAAAGCAGAGAAGTACGGGCCAAAACTTACAATGTTGGCGAATTAGTTCTATGCCTGCCGGACAAGAAAAAGGACAAACTCAAGCCCAAATGGGAAGGTCCCTTCATAATTGACCAAGTCCTGACTGGTGGAGCATACCGTCTGCGATATGCATCGGATAACCGACTCGAGCCGAACCCATGGAACGCAGCCCGTTTACGAAGATTCTACGCCTAGCGCCGGACTCTGTGTTCGTCTCCTTCCTCTGTCTATTTTTTACACATTAGCTGTCTTATATTTCTCTCCTTCTCCCTCCTTTTCTCTTACAGTGTTTAAGGGCTCGTTTGCGCCTTGTTCGCACACAATTGACGCGCTATCTGCGCTCATAATACCTAAGGGCTTCTCTAACAGAAGCTTGGTTATACGGGCCTCATGCCCAACACATGTGTCACACTTCCACATGTACCTTTTATTCACCATTATATGCATCGATATGACTTAAGTTTTGGCCAAGCTGGGTTGCCTGGCTCCTGTGCTTACCCCTACGTTCCCGATTGTTCGGCTAGGCGGTAAAGGGAGCACCTATGCGATTGTTACTGCCGGGTCAGCCGGATGTGTACCTCAGACTGGGTGAAGCCGAAAGCTAGCGTTCTTAAGGGAATATTCGGTCAGTGAACTAAAATATGATTTCTCACTCGTTTATTTATCCGCCCCCAGATGCTTTTCTGCTTTTTTCGCAGTCCGGACATGCACTTTATGTCACGGCCGGTTTTCCAATAAAAATATTTATTGATAAACCAGTCTTTTGAGTCCAGTATGAGAGAAATCTTCCTCACTGGTAGACAATTTCTTGATACAATAAGCCAGTAGCATAAAATATATTACAGGGTTGAACTGCGGTCGCTCAACCAAAATATTACAAGCACGCCAATAATCATACATAATGGCGGACAGGACACAGTGGTGTGGAGACATACTACTGACTCATGGATAGGTTGGTGGTGGAAAAGCACAGCGGGAAGGGAAATACAAGACTCTAAGAATATCATTTCATCGAACGTCGAGGTGAGGCTCGATAAATTTATTTGGTAGCGGAAGCGGATATAAAACAGTGACCAAATCCAGGGTCGCACGAGACTGACTGGGACTCCTCTAAGTGTCGGACTCGCTATCGAACTCTTCATCCATGAGATCGCCTTCGTCAGCATCTGGCCAAATCAACAAGCCAGTGAGTACTTTGAAAGTACTCGCAAGACAGTTCAGACGTAAGATATAACAAATGCGTGCATGGATGCAACATGATTAATTCCTTAATGCACAATAAATAAAATTGGCATAACGGGTAAGTAAAAAGGGAAACGGCGGTAGTCCGCCTGAAATTCCACAGAGCATAAATAAGGACCGATCGGGTGTCTGAAGCGACGCCTCGAAAGGTGAACAAATAAAAAAATAAGGAAATGATGCCACAGTCGGGCATCTTAGCGACACCACATAAAGGGCTTTAAAAGAAATGCCACGGTCGGACGTCTGAGCGACATCGCAGAAAGGGCTTTAAAAGAAATGCCACAGTCGGACGTCT
>NC_057807.1:277444125-277445592 GCF_018294505.1 Triticum aestivum
ACCGCGTAAGGAACGCAAAATCCGGGAACATAACACCGGTATGACGGAAACTAGGGCGGCAAGAGTGGAACAAAACACCAGGCATAAGGCCGAGCCTTCCACCCTTTACCAAATATATAGATGCATTAATTAAATAAGAGATATTGTGATATCCCAACATAATCCTGTCCACCATGGAGCAATCTTCAACTTCACCTGCAACTAACAACGCTATAAGAGGGGCTGAGCAAAGCGGTAACATAGCCAAACAACGGTTTGCTAGGAAGGGTGTCAAAGGTTAGAGGTTCATGGCAATTTGGGAGGCTTGATCAACAAGAGATAGGTAGCGCAGCAAAGCGATAGAACGAAGCAACTAGCATAGCAATGATAGTAGTGAGATCTAGGGTAGCGGTCATCTTGCCTGAAATCCCGCTAGGAAGAAGAACGAGTCCATGAAGAAGACGAACGGGAGTAGTCGCACGAATCCTCACAATCGCAACATTACCGGAACTAAGAATCAACACCAGAAAGAAACAAACAACATGGTAAATGCACAAGCATAAACATGGCATGATGCACAATCAAGTATGATGCATGTCCGGTTTAATGAGGCATGGCATGGCAAGGTGCAACAAACAATACTACAAGTTAATTGGAGCTCAATATGCAACGAGTTGCATATTGACAAAACACCACATCAATTATTTAGTTCTCTCTCGGTTATGCTACTCATCAATATTAAATGTTGTTAAACATGGCAAGGGGTGAAGCATATGGAAACTAACTATTTAGGTGTAACGCCCCGGATTCGATGCGCCAGGTGTTTGCCAGTTATTCGCCGTCGTTGCCATGTCATTTGCTTGCGTGTTGCACTTTGCCCCATGTCATCATCTGCATTTCATATCACGTCATCATGTGCATCGCATTTGCATACGTGTTCGTCTCATGCATCCGAGTATTTTCCCCGTTGTCCATTTTGCAATCCGGCACTCCTATGTCATCCGGCGTCCCCTTCTTGATCCTTTTCGTGTGCGGGTGTTAAATGTTCTCGGAATGGCCCGAGGTTTGCCAAGCGGCCTTGGTATAGCACCGGTAGACCGCCTGTCAAGTTTCGTGCCATTTGAAGGTCGTTTGATACTCCAACGGTTAACCGGGTAACCGCAAAGCCCTCTTTGAGTTGCAGCCCAACACCCCTTCCAAAGTGGCACCAAACCCACCAAACTCCCCTCCATGCTCTCGGTCGTTCGATCACGATCGCGTGGCCAAAAACCGCACCTCATTTGGACTCTCCTAGCTCCCTCTACCTATAAATTAGCCCCCTCCCCCGAATTTGCGGTCCAAACCCTAGATCCATCCCTTCCGCGCCGCCGGACATGTCCGCCCGGCGACCGGACGTGTCCGCCCCGCCTCCCCGGACCAATCGCCAGCCGCCACGTGTCCCCGTCGCCTCTCGCGCCGCCGCCCTCCGCCGCCGGCCCGCGCGAGCCC
>NC_057807.1:277446354-277452652 GCF_018294505.1 Triticum aestivum
GGTCGCCGCCTCCGGCCCCGCGCCGCCGCCGGCGCCTCCCTCCGGCCGTCCCTGGCTCTCTCCGGCCGCCGCGCCGCCCTTCTCCGGCGAGGCTGCTCTGGTCAACCTCGGTAGCCGCGCGTCCGGATCCAGATCCGAAAAAAGAGGTTGACCCCGAAATTCGTCTAAGTCCCTGATAATTTTATATAATCATGCCATATTCATCGCATCACATCTCTGCATCCGTAGCTCCGTTTCATGCATGTAATATGTCAAATTGTTCGTCTCGACGAGTAATTCATTTCATTCCATTGCATCATTTTCATTTGAGCTCATCTTGATGCCTGAAATGCTGTTGGAAGAGTGTATGTTGATGTTAATCTGCTGAAACTGTTATAACTTGCTCATTTATCATTTTTTCCATGATTGATGTGTGCATCCTATGAGTATGAGTTCTACATGTATGTTGATCTATGCCATGCCATCTTTCTAGTGGTGCTACCCATGTATTTTTGTGAGTTGTGTGCTGAGTGCATTGAGCTTGTTAAGTAGGGCACTTGCTGTTGCTGTTTTCCTGACAGATTCTGTTATATTTTGTTGCTATGTTAACATGTTGCTACTAATCATTCTAGGCATAATCTGGAGATGTTCTATAAACATGTTTTGATCTACATGTTATGCCCTATCCATCCATGCACCCTATGAACTTGCTCTTGCCATGCTTAGCTTCATAAACATGTCTTCTTACTGTTGGTTGCCTTGCCATGACATGTATTGCTCTGTGGTGAGTGGTTCAAGCTCACGAACATGCCTACGTATTGTTGTTTCTGCCATGTTTGAATCTGTAATATAACTTGCCATGTTTACATGGGTGCCATCTTATCTTCTGATCCTTTTTGGCTCATGGTCAGTAAGGGTCTTTTGATCTATGCAATTAGTAGATTCATGCCATGCCTTTGTTTGCCATGATATGTTCCTGTAACATGTTGTTTGCTTGCTCTAAACATTGCAACCTGATGTTATTTTTGCTAAAGTCTGAAACTGTTATTATTTGCCATCTTACCATGTGTTTTTGAGCATGTTCTAGTGATTTCTGGAGATAGCTCAGTGTTCATGTTTTGTTGTCCTTTACCTGTACTTCATGCCCATGTCTTTTGTTATTATGTTGGGGTGCTGTAGCATGTTGTTTTGATGCTTGTAAGATGCCTAGTTGCTGTTATGGACAGATTGTTGCTATGACTTGTATAGTGTGCATGTGTTGAACCGTTGCTCCGTTTTGAGTGTGCTCTATATGAAACTTGCTTGATTTTGCATGTAGTTTCATATTATCATGTTGCATCCTTGTTTTGAGGTGTTTGCTTGATGTTTGGGTGCATTTTGCATCAATGCCATGTTTAACTTGTTTTGCTCATATCTTCTAGGCCGTAGCTCCGAATCTAATGAACTTTATATGTAACTTGACTAGAATCTCGTGTAGATCATCTTGGTGCTCTTTAACTTGCTGTTTAACAACTTGAACATAAGGTTTATTCAGTTCTGGACCAATTTCGAAATTTGCATATGAGGACTTACCGGAATTGTTATATGTTGTTTCCGGCCTCATTTAAACTTGCCTTGATGTGTTGTTCTTGTTTGCATCATCTCTTGCCATGAGTAGCCGCATCTAGCTTTTTCATGCATCATGCTTGTTGTGCATCATGCCTTGTTCATGTGTGGTGTGTTTATCATGTTGTGTGCTTCTTCTCGATAGTTCCCGTTTCGTTGCGATCGTGAGGATTCGTTCGTCTCCGTGTGGTTCGTCTTCGTGGCTTCATCTTCTTCATGGACTCGTTCTTCTTCTTTGCGGGATTTCAGGCAAGATGACCGCTACCCTGGATCTCACTACTATCATGCTATGCTAGTTGCTTCGTTCTATCGCTATGCTGCGTTACCTATTATTTGCTCGTCAAGCCATCCCATATTGCCATGAACCCCTAACCTTTGACACCTTTCCTATGCAAATCGTTGTTTGGCTATGTTACCGCTTTTGCTCAGCCCCTCTTATAGCGTTGCTAGCTGCAGGTGAAGTTGAAGATTTCTCCATGGTGGACAGGGTTTATGTTGGGATATCACAATATCTCTTATATTATTAATGCATCTATATATTTGGTAAAGGGTGGAAGGCTCGGCCTTATGCCTGGTGTTTTGTTCCACCCTTGCCGCCCTAGTTTCCGTCATACCGGTGTTATGTTTCCGGATTTTGCATTCCTTACGCGGTCGGGTGATTTATGGGACCCCCCTGACAGTTCGCTTTGAATAAAACTTGTCCAGCAAGGCCCAACCTTGGTTTTACCATTTGCCTCACCACCACCTACTTTTTCCCTTGGGAGTCGCTCTCTCGAGGGTCATCTTTATTTTAGCCCCCCCGGGCCAGTGCTTGTCTAAGTGCTGGTTCGAACCGAGTAGACTGCGGGGCCCCCTCTGGGAAACTCGAGGTCTGGTTTTACTCGTAGGATGTCTCATCCGATGTTGCCCTGAGAACGAGATATGTGCAGCTCCTATCGGGATTGTCGGCGCATCGGGCGGCTTTGCTAGTCTTGTTTTACCATTGTCGAAATGTCTTGTAAACCGGGATTCCGAGACTGATCGGGTCTTCCTGGGAGAAGGTCTATTCCTTCGTTGATCGCGAGAGCTTGTCATGGGCTAAGTTGGGACACCCCTGCAGGGTATAAACTTTCGAGAGCCGTGCCCGCGGTTATGTGGCAGATGGGAGTTTGTTAATGTCCGGTTGTAGATAACTTGACACCAGATCCGAATTAAAATGCATCAACCGCGTGTGTAGCCGTGATGGTCTCTTCTCGGCGGAGTCCGGGAAGTGAACACGGTTTCTTGGGTTATGTTTGACGCAAGTAGGTGTTCAGGATCACCTCTTGATCATTGCTAGTTCACGACCGTTCCGCTTGCTCTCTTCTCGCTCTTATTTGCGTATGTTAGCCACCATATCATGCTTAGTCGCTGCTGCAACCTCACCACTTTACCCCTTCCTTTCCCTTTAAACTTTGCTAGTCTTGATACCCATGGTAATGGGATTGCTGAGTCCTCGTGGCTCACAGATTACTACAACAACAGTTGCAGGTACAGGTTATGCGATGTTCATGACGCGAGAGCGACGTTTGATTGTTTGGAGTTCTTCTTCTGCTTCTTCTTCGATCAGGGGATAGGTTCCAGGTCGGCAGCCTGGGCTAGCAGGGTGGATATTGTTTGAGTTTCTGCTTATGATCCATCCGTAGTCGGATGTTGTTCTTGTATGTTGTATTATGTGTTCATGTGACATTGTATGTATTGGATGTTTCCCCACTATTTTGTAATGTTAATGTAATGATATCCACCTTGCGAAAGCGTCTCAATATGCGGGTCTATCCTTGGTGGGACCTTCGAGTTCCTTTTGGATAGGGTCACATATTGGGCGTGATAAGTTGGTATCAGAGCCTCGACCGACCTTAGGAGCCCCCCTTGATTGATCCTGTAGTTTGGCCGTTGTTGAGTCTAGAAGAAAACTGTTTTCGGAGTCTAGTTATATTGGTGAGTAGGAATTCTTTTTACTCCTCTGCCCCTTCGTCGCTCTGGTGAGGAATCTTGACGTAGGCATTTTGATTTACTCCTCTTCCTATTCAAATTTTTCGTTAGGATCACGCAGTTGGTTTTCCGATCGTTGCTCCTCAGCTCTTTGTATCCGGTGCATCTCTCGTCAAGTCGACTCGAGCCTCTTCATCGTTGTCAAGTTCAAACCTCAGTTGTCCTTGTTTTTCCCACCCATCCACCCTTTTTCATCTCGGAGCCGGAGTCCGTAATCGAGTATCCATCCTACTCGTGCGAAGTCTTTTCTTTCTTTCCTCAATGATTTCAACCGGTGTTTCCTCTTGAAGACATTCGTCAGTCCCTCTTCCAAGTTGTCTTTGTTTTCCCGCCTTCCCACCCTCTTCTTCCCGGAGCTGAGTCTCTTTCGAGCATCAATTTCATTCGTGTGAAGCCTCTTCAGTCTTCCCTCAATTATTTCAACCGGTGATTTCTCGTCTCGTTCGTCATTCTTCATCTCTTTTTCTTCTACGGTGGTTTCAATTCAAGTTTTTCGGGTTGTTCATATTCTTTTTCCTCGGCTCAAATGTTTTTCCCCTTGTTCGTTCGCCTCTCGCCAGTTTATCCTTCCGGTGCTCAAGACATCTCAGGAGATTCGTCTGTGTTCGAATTAATTCGAGGTTGTCACCTCATGCAAATATTTCAATCATTCCGGTGCATCATCTACCTGGTCAACAATCCTTTCCAACGTTGTGTTTCTCTTTAGTGGGCCCTAACCCACAGGTCTTTTCCCAGGATCTTACCTGACTCTTCTAATTTCCCCGAAGTTTGTTCTCAATTCTTGTCAATTGTGACGTAAGAATGGATTTCATCAGTCACTTGCCTTCTCCAAGATCGCTTTCAAATTCTTTTCATTGTTGGCTCAACCTCTTCGTTTTTCATTCTCCCGGAGTACCTCAGTAATTTTGGTGGTGTTTCTCGTCATCATTTGAAGACCAAAGAAGAAGATTTCTCTTAAATCTTGTCCGTTCTCCCGGAGATTTGCGGTGCTAGCTCGATGTTATCCTATCAAATTGTTTCAAGTCATACAAATTCTTTCCATCCATCCGGAGCATTTCAGGAGTTGCTTTCTCTCTCGATTATCCGGAGGCCATCTTTTCGGAACATTTCTTCGTTCTAAGTTTTCAGTTTCGTTCGTCTCAATATTCTTCCGGTGCTTCGTTCAACTGTCCTTCAATCAGTTCGCGATCTCTTTGTTTTTTTGCGTCTAAATTCCCTCTAGCATATTTGTTCTTCTAATTCTTCCCGGTGATTCATTCTCTGTCATCAGTCATTTTGAATTCTTACGGTGGTTCTTTAAGATTCTTTTCCTTGATTATCATTATTAATCCATTCGTTCTTTTCAATCCTACCGGTGGTTCATGAAGACCTTCTCAAGTTTTGCTCCATACACCCCTCTCAATCCTTTTCAAGAAGAATAAGTAGTATGCTAAATCCATTGCTTGTCATCCATTTAAATTTGATGAGGATAAGCATAACGTAATTCTTATTCTTATTTCATCATCGTCAAGTAATTCCTTTCTTCGGAGTTTGTTCTTGTTGAATAAATTCTAGTTCCAAGTGTTTTCATCTTTTCTTTTCCGGAGTTCAAATTTCCTCGGCCATCTCATCGGAACCTCCATCTAAATCATCGCAAGGCTCATCTTATTCTTTCATCCTTCATTTCTATCTCATCATCCTTTTGTCACCAGAGTTCTTCATGGTGGTTCTTCATGATTTAATTCATTCTTCAAGAGTTCATCAAGTACAATTCCATCCTCTCAAGTTCGTTCTAATCCTCCCATTTTCAGCCGGAGTGCTACCTAAATCCTTTTAGACTTATTCGTTTTTTTCTCATTCTAACCACTCCGGTTAGAACGAGTGGTTTCAGAGTCTATCTGACTCCGTGAGCTTTCGATTCTCGTCATTCTCGTCGTTCCTCTCTTTTTCTCGAGTGCTCTCGATTCTTTGCTTCTTCTCTTGAGTCTCTTCTTTCACCTCATCCCTTTTCCCTTTCGTCTCGGTCCTCAGATCTCGGGACGAGATCTCTTGTTAGTGGAGGAGTGTTGTAACGCCCCGGATTCGATGCGCCAGGTGTTTGCCAGTTATTCGCCGTCGTTGCCATGCCATTTGCTTGCGTGTTGCACTTTGCCATGTCATCATCTGCATTTCATATCACGTCATCATGTGCATCGCATTTGCATACGTGTTCGTCTCATGCATCCGAGTATTTTCCCCGTTGTCCATTTTGCAATCCGGCACTCCTATGTCATCCGGCGTCCCCTTCTTGACCCTTTTCGTGTGCGGGTGTTAAATGTTCTCGGAATGGCCCGAGGTTTGCCAAGCGGCCTTGGAATAGCACCGGTAGACCGCCTGTCAAGTTTCGTGCCATTTGGAGGTCGTTTGATACTCCAACGGTTAACCGGGTAACCGCAAAGCCCTCTTTGAGTTGCAGCCCAACACCCCTTCCAAAGTGGCCCAAAACCCACCAAACTCCCCTCCATGCTCTCGGTCGTTCGATCATGATCGCGTGGCCGAAAACCGCACCTCATTTGGACTCTCCTAGCTCCCTCTACCTATAAATTAGCCCCCTCCCCCGAATTTGCGGTCCAAACCCTAGATCCATCCCATCCGCGCCGCCGGACATGTCCGCCCGGCGACCGAACGTGTCCGCCCCACCTCCCCGGACCAATCGCCAGCCGCCACGTGTCCCCGTCGCCTCTTG